>NC_059182.1:11178918-11426016 GCF_020631705.1 Daphnia magna | reverse complement strand
CACACACTTTGTTATTGAGAACTTGTGTGTGATTGTAAGAAATAGTAATTAGTGTATAATTAAAAATTTATTATAGCCCCAACACAATAGCTTCATGGCATGCACTCCATATTTAGAAAGATCTACTATGGCATGTCTGTTGTGAAACGGATTGAGTTTGTTGTAACCGATAAAGATGACAGGCCAACTGATAAAGTGAAAATTGTGAAATGTACAATCAAATATGAATGTAGATTTCACTACATACACTTTCACTACACTCCGAGATTCGAACCTCGGATTTTTCGCATCACCGGCTAACCGGCTAACCATTACACCACCGTTAATATGCGAGGCAAAGGGAAAACATGAGGCCGTATGGTGTGGCTCAGGTAAACCCCCCTTCACTGTCCCCTCTCCCATGGGTACGCGCAATCCCCCCCTTCCGACCCTTCTTCTGGCCGGCTTGAGCAGCGCGTCAGTTCCGTAAAACTTGAAACTTTGTACGCGTTTTACGGACACTCCCGCTCATTTGCACACCCTAAAACCTATATTAAAAATGATCAGCGTAAAAAGATCTACAACCCTGTATTAATCGTTATTGGATTAGAGAAAACTTGTCTTGCTAGGGAAGTGCCTCTATCCCACTTCCCTAGCAAGACAAGAAAACTTGTCTTGCTAGGGAAGTGCCATAGAATATTAATAATGTAGATTACATGTCTGTAGTTGTATTTGTATTTTTGAATTTTTGAATCTGTATCAGATGACAGTAGTAGATAGTTTTTCCAGTGTTGTTACTTTATATGTATAATTATGTAATTGCTAGTTTTCATGAATTATTCTTAATTGAATTTATTTGCTTGTTATTTATTTAAATAAATTTAGTTATAATTTAGTATTTGAAAATGAAGTTATTGTGTGTAAATTTTATATATATAGATTTTAAAATATAACATGCAACAACGAATAATTTCATGTAGCAGACGACATATTGTATTCTTTGTATTTCATTCATTTTTTAAAGTTTGTAGTGTATACATCTGTGAATTGGATAACTTGTTTTTAAGGTAAGTGTTCGTTGTTAATATTTTGGTAATAGAGTAGTGGTATTAGAGTAATTTTTTTTTATTTATTATTTATTTGACTAATTTAATTACTTAACTTAATTATACATTACTTTATAAAGTTATTAGTAACTTAATAGATTTACTTTACCTTACTGATTAGCAGAAATGTTACTTTTTACTTAACTTAAATGTGTTAATTTTACTTAATATTTAGAGTGTTTAACTTAATTATTTTACTTTACTTTACTATTTTACTTAATATTTGGAGTGTTTAACTTAATTATTTTACTTTACTTTACTATTTTACTTTATTACTTTACTTTACTTTACTTTACTATTTTACTTTATTACTTTACTTTACTTTACTATATTACTTTATTACTTTACTTTACTTTACTATTTTACTTTATTACTTTACTATTACATTACTTTTCCCACCCCAAAACCCCTATTTTGCCTCGCATAGCTCGGGCTTGGTCCCGCTTAGTTACTTAAGTATAGTTAAGTTAAGTTATTTTAGGTTACTAGTTTACTTTATTACTTTACTATTACATTACTTTACCCACCCAAAACCCCTATTTTGCCTCGCATAGCTCGGGCTTGGTCCCGTTTAGTTACTTAAGTATAGTTAAGTTAAGTTATTTTAGTTAAGTAAATTTGGTCGGGTAAAATAGACTTTTACCGATTAATTCAATTAACTACAAGAACAAGAAGAAAATTTTCCATAACATGATAATAAAATATTATATTTTTAACAATTCAATTGACATATTTCTGTAAAATTAGCACACTTTTCATTTACAAAATTTGATTTCCTTTTGTTTTATCTTTATTCATGTGTTTATGTAACTATAACAAGTGTTAAAGTTTTTTGGGGGTATTTTTTAACGAGGCTTTAATTGGGAGCGCCAGATGGTGTCGTCGTAACCCTTGTTTTTCTAGGGAACGCCTACCCGCCATAGGAGGTATTTGAGTTTACAGGCCTAAGCATTAAGTAGGCCTTGGTATCACAGTGGTCGCATCAAGCCATAACACGACGAATCGCAAGACAAGCAGATACTCTTTTTAAGTCGTTGTTTATCCAATGCACAGTTACTCCGAGAAAGAAATTTCTTCTTGTCGACCAGAAATCTGCTTTTGTGCAGATGTAACGAGCTTGCGAGAGCTGCAACAGCAATTCTCTCTTTTTGGCAATATATGTCTTTGAAATTAGATTACGGTAGAACGCTCGACTTCGGACACGCAGCTTCGGACAAAGTCGGTTAATAAACTTGCGAAAATCTTTTCTTTCCGTATGATAAACAGGCAAAAAAGCATCGCAAATGTAGTCCTATAAGAAATAAACAACATTAGTACCGAAGTTTATTTATATTATATGAAATGAGATACGTACCACTACGTAGGAATCAAGCAAAGCTTGTGTTAAGGCCCTTGGATATCCTTCAAAGGACAGTTTCAGTTGAGTAGGCTCTTTGTGTGGTGGTGCAGTTGCACTGATTGACTTCCCACTAGATTTAACATCAATCTCTTTACACAGACGAGAAAACTCTTCTAGAGAATTGCCATGACATGTCTAAAACATTATGAAGATAAACAATTATTACTACTGCCACATGTGCCCAATTTTACTATATTGCTTACCATTATGTGTTTCCTAAGGTTACCTCTTGAATTGTCTGTAGTTGAAAGAATTTTTTCTTTTGACTGACAGTCTCCTACCATACATTGGTATAGAGAATTTCCTGGCTTAATTCCACATTTGTGGAATTTGAAGTACTGTTCAGGATACTCTAAACGTTTTGTTTGTGAAGTAGTATTTGAGGTGTGAACACTGTTCAGCAAATCAGGATTTGTGTCAGGACTTTCTAAGTTGTTCGATAAGTCACCATCACCAGGTGATTCCAAGTCATCTAGTTAATGCACATTTTTCACAATTAGTAAACAAAAAGAGATTATTATAACAAAAAAAGGCTGAAATTATTAAATGATTGGGCTACTAATGACCTATAAATGAACCAACATACCAAATATTTTTTAATCCATGGTTTGTTGAGCTCGTCGTCAAACTTCTTAAAATTCTTTATTGTGGGGAGAGGCAGCATTTCGGCAAATAGCTCACTGTGATCGTCTTTTAGATGTTTTTGTTGCAGTGCAGTTTCTATATTTTTAAGCCGGTCTAGAACTGCAGTACCTAGATTGCTTTGATCACGCATGCCATGTGAAAGAGATATCACACCGCACTGCGTGAACTCATCTCGAGATTCTAAATTTAAAAACTTACTATCACTATACAATCATAAAAGAGAGAAAAAAAAACAAACAAAACATACCAACATGGTTTATAGTAGTTCTGTATCGTCTGTTATTAGCTGATACAATCACTAGTGTTGATTGAAAAGTAATATGTAATACCGTATTGTTTGTTGGTGTGGAACAAATTGGATGATTTGTGGTTGTTTCTTGTGTTACAATTGATAGTTCAGTAGAGTTGATGATTGGGTTTGATATGAACTCCTAAATTGAGTTGTCGTACTCTGAACCAGTTATAGAAAGTTTTAATATAGCCATAGAGTTATTTACATCAGTTAATATTGATATGTTTTGGAAAGCTAATTTGAGATCTGTTGCAGTTGACTTTGATGCTACTTTTTCTAAAGCTACAGTCATTTTCTAAACCAGAAATGGATAAATAGTATGAATTTAAATATATGTGTAGTTATTAAGATTTATTACCGTTTCTAATTTTGTCGTTTCTTCTTCAACATATTTTAGGTTTACATTGGATTCTGCTAGTGCTAATTTTAATTTTTCATTTTCTGTTTCTAAAATTGCTATATAGTTATTTTTAATTTTTTTGACCAGTGAATGTTTTTTTTACATCTTTAAGGTATTATTGTTTCACAGATAAATTGTAAACAATCTATGTTGCAAAATTTATTAATTGATCTAGACATGTTGAAGATAGTATTCATCGGATATTTATAGGTACCCCATGTATTTCCGATCATGTGGATTGCGGTTCTAATGGGTCCGTTTAATTTTTACGAAATCTATGCTCTATGACCTTATTTTTCTATACATTGGGTTTTGACCATCCATCTATTGGTTGTATTTTTAGTTTTAATAGAAGGTTTTACAACTGATATGTTTTTTAACTATTATTTATTTTATTTGCATGATATTACTTATTGCTTATGAAGGTTTATAAGTAGTTAAGAAATTAGAACGATCAAGTCTATATTCTTATGTTTTATTTATTTGGCTGCCTCCCTTTATTATTTAAAAATAGACCCATGTTTTTCATGCACATTTGTTGGAGCAGCTGCGGGGTTGATCCTTCTAAATTTCGCCAGTCGTGAATTAAGTATTCTAAGATAAATTAATATGTTAAAATTTTACTTAATTTTATATTTATGATTGTTACGCTATTACTTGTGATTTCTTCTACATATTTCGGGTTCATGGTTTCCGCTGGATGGCTCCAGGTTTTCCGCCTTTCCCAGATCGTTTGTGCGCTAAGAAATATGTTTATTTAAAAGAAATTTATTTTAGTTAAAATTTAGTGTACTTACTTTTTAAATATTCATTGGTGAATATTGAAAACATTAACTCACTCATGAATTTATATATGGTGTAGTGTGTATTTTTAATTGTATCTAAGGTCCAGTTTTCAGCTACTATTTCATTTACTTTTTGTTCGAGGTGTTTTTTAATACGCAATGGTATAGAGAAAGTGGAGAACGCCTACCCCCCTAGTTTTACGAACGCGCCTTGCGGGTGGACTCCATCTTTACCGAAAGTTTTGTGATGGCTCTGTACATTGTAAATGGGTTATAAAAGTGATCTTAGTAATTAATTCATAATAAATCGTAAACGCATACTGTGGATTTTTGAACAATTTTATTTTAAAGGTAAGTGAATAGGCTTTCTTTTAGTGTAAGATTTAATGCATTTCAAGTGTAGGATTTAACGTAATTAAATGATAAGTGTGATGTTTATAGGAATTCTTCTTGACAGATTGAGTGGAATGAGTTGCATTGTAAAAGGGTGCAAAAGGAATGACAAGTCTCATAAAACTACAAGCTTTTACTCTTTTCCTAAAGTTAGAATAAATGACAATGGTGTGTTAGCTGAAAGGCGAAAATTGTGGCTAAAGAGAGTAGGTGTTTCTGAAAATTCTTTGTCGAAGTACACTAAAGTTTGTGATAAACACTTTACACTTGGTAATATACTCTTTATTTTTATAAATTAACAATAGAACAATAGTAATTCTTTATATTGTCATGTAGGAAGACCAAGTTATGAACAGGATGTAACTCACACAGACTGGGCACCAAGTTTGTTGTTGGGAGAGGAGTTATCGAGTACTGAACAGAGTGTAAGGACGGGGAATGAAAATAGTTTTCCTTACTTTTAATATTGAATATGGGGAATAGTTGTGTGTGATGATGATGAGTTTATTGTTGTACAGAGTTTTTGGCAAAGACCGAGATAACAGTTAACAAGACGAGTCCGATTTAAAAAGACTTACTGATGAAGACTGCAGAAGACTGCAAAAGAGACTGACACAAGACTGACACAAGACTGACACAAGACTGCCTGAAGACTGACTGAAGACTGACTGAAGACTGACTGAAGACTGACTGAAGACTGACTGACAATCGGGGAAAAGGGCAACATTTATACGAAGGAGCAAGGTCACTTAGGGTCAGGTGTCGCAAAGGGAATTAATATTTTGTGTGTAAATTTAACACCTATGTGGAGAATTCACACGTTTGAAGGCCAGGTAGAAGGGAGATTGGAGGCCGGAGCCATCGGTAGATGACCTATCGGTAGAAGAGGGGAAAAGGGTTGTAAGCGTGGGAAAGGAGAAAGGGATGTAAGGAACGCGGCTGACCGTTCCTTACATAACATCCCGTGCCGAAAGATTGCGTCCCGCAATCTATAAATAAATATAAGGTCAAATCTGGATCGGGAAAACAAAGGTGCGACTTTTTTTAATTTTTATTTTTGAAGAGGGGACGTGTTTTCCACAGCGGCGAGAATCCAGAGGTCCAAGAATGCGGAGATCCACCCGGTATCTGTAATGCCAGAAACGTCTGTAACATAGGCAGGTCCAGGGCTGAAATGTCCGTAGATGCATGAGCGTTGAACTCGACGTGGTCTCTTCGGATTCAGACGTCTTCTTCAGTTCGTTAGCTCTTGTGGCTGAGAGGGGGTGTCTAAACCTAGTACACCTTGCCTGTCAGAAAGGGGAGAATGGCGACTGGGACAATGTCTATTTCTTAGCACATCATCTCGCGGCAGTCGAAGGATAATGAGGGATGCGCTCCGTCTGGCGGAGGATAATTGTATATAATTTTTGAAGATTTTTTTTTGTGCACCGATGAAAACCAAATTTGATATTAGACCTTTAAAGTTAGTTTTGAGGCTTAGGTTGTTGTAAAAAATAAAATAGTCAAGGGAATTAGAAAAAGAATGGTGATGTCAGCGAAGTCATTTGAAACAGTAAATGCATTGATCGATAGTCCGTGGGTGAATCTCCTTTCCGTGATGGGTCAAATATCCGTGGATAAATCTTCTTTCCTTGGTGGCTGTTGAGTCACTTGTGCTAATGAACATGTTGGTGATAGTAAATTGTGTTTGGAAGTACGATGAGAATGGAGAAAAACTTGGTCAAGAATCGGCTGTTGGAGATGGTTGGTGACGTCGTCTTAATTTTCAATTTGGAAAGAGTATAGAGGTATGGTGGAGAAAAGTGGTATTTTTCATCTTTACATTGGGCCTTGGGGTGTATAATTGATCGCTGAATCGCTGAATACTGTTGTAGGGGCCTTTTAAAGCTGTAAGGTACTTTTCAAATTTCTTGAACTGCTCCCAATATTTTGGTAGAATGGACTTAATCAGGGTTTTGAAAAGGAGGTTGTTGAACTGCTTTTTGATGCATGATGGTCTGAAGTTAACAGCAGATGAAGCGGTTGTTCTAGTAAAACAAAGAGCCGAACACTTTAAGGTAGTATTTGTTGGTGAATAGGTAGTATCTTTGATATTGCTCGGTTCTCGATGGCAATGTGTTTGAATTTCTTCAGTTGACGAAAAAGGCTATTTATCTTGATATTCTTCGGGAAGACTTGGTCCTCGTTTTGGTAGTAAGAGATGGCTGTTAAATCTTCTTGAACAACCGTTAAGGTAGTGCATTTTGTTAAAGATTCGTTTTCCTCCAATTTTGTCGAGGCTTCATTTGAGGATTGATCTCCTATCATTGTTGGAAGTTCAATGGTGATGGAAAAAGCTTCGCTGGTGCCTATGCTTGTGTTATCTGGCGTTTGTTTGGCACTGATGATTATAGCAGGTTCTTGTGTAGGAACTTGAGTTTCAAACTTACTTGTAGAAATGTCTCTCAAAATTTTTCCAAATTTCTTCAATTGACGTGTAATTTTTTCGTTCCATACTGTCTTAAGCATCGTCGTATTTATCTTGATAGTTTTTTGCATTTTGAATTAATTTTTCAGTAACGGATGGATGGCGCTAAAATGTTACTTTAGGTAATTGTGGCACTGGTTAAAGTCTTTTCGGGGGTTCAGGGTACGAAGTTCACTGTCACCAAATGTAAGGACGGGGAATGAAAATAGTTTTCCTTACTTTTAATATTGAATATGGGGAATAGTTGTGTGTGATGATGATGAGTTTATTGTTGTACAGAGTTTTTGGCAAAGACCGAGATAACAGTTAACAAGACGAGTCCGATTAAAAAAGACTTACTGATGAAGACTGCAGAAGACTGCAAAAGAGACTGACACAAGACTGACACAAGACTGACACAAGACTGCCTGAAGACTGACTGAAGACTGACTGAAGACTGACTGAAGACTGACTGAAGACTGACTGACAATCGGGGAAAAGGGCAACATTTATACGAAGGAGCAAGGTCACTTAGGGTCAGGTGTCGCAAAGGGAATTAATATTTTGTGTGTAAATGTAACACCTATGTGGAGAATTCACACGTTTGAAGGCCAGGTAGAAGGGAGATTGGAGGCCGGAGCCATCGGTAGATGACCTATCGGTAGAAGAGGGGAAAAGGGTTGTAAGCGTGGGAAAGGAGAAAGGGATGTAAGGAACGCGGCTGACCGTTCCTTACACAGAGGATCATAAGAAGTAAAAGACGTTGTTTATCAAAAGGTAGTTTGTCCAGCCTCATTAGATAATTTATTTTACTTTATCACTTATGTTTTCATTATCTAGATATTCAATCTGTCAAATTATCTGTCAAATCCATACCCAAAATGGAAATTAGCTATTCCGCGTCCAATAAGTCAGACAACAGTAGCAATCAGATAATCACGATACTTGATGTGGATGTGTCAAATGATGACATAAGATTATTATACAAGTTTGTCCTGTGTAACATAACATACTAATATTTTTACATATCTTTTAAATAGGTATGCCTACATTCAGTTCTAGTAACAATTCATCAAGAAACGAGGACACTGTCAAACAAAATTTGGAAGTAGCGAAATATCTGCAACGAATTATGGAACTGGAAGAACAACTACAAGTAGCAAACAGAACAATTGATGAACTTAACTCAAAGTTAGGAGAAGTGACTATTAATAATTCTCGACTAAGTGATAATTTAAAAGAAAAATCAAAAGATCTATATACTAAGTGTGTAGAAAACGACGAGTTCATGGTTTACTATACGCGATTTAGTAATCATTCGTTTCAAACAATGTTTGAAGCATTGCTACCAGTTAAGGAACACAATAACTGCGCGTTAGATTTACGTCGTCAATTTTTGGTAATGTTATTGAAAATTGCACATAACTTCGGTTTTAGGGATTTAGCGATTCGCTTTAATGTTTCACGCTACACAGTTTCCGATTATTTTCACAAATGGATAGGTATTGTACATGATAGGTTCTTTTCTAAAGTAATTTTTTGGCCTACAAAAGAGTCTCTCCTTAAAACAATGCCCATGTGTTTCAGGGGCGGCGAATTTGAAAATACTACTGCAATCTGGGATTGCTTTGAAATTCAAACAGACACACCACATACTCCAAGTGATCAAGCTGGATCATTCTCTTACTATAAACAACGCCCAACCGACAAAATCTTAATATCAATAACACCGCAAGGTACTGTTAACTTTGTTTCAAATGGGTTCTGTGGGAGGGTTAGTGATAAGCAAGTAGTTATCGAAAGCAATATTTTAGATAAGTTACAACACGGAGACTTGATCCTTGCAGATAGAGGTTTTCCACTTGAAGAGGTCGTTGCCACTAGAGGTGCGAAATTTAAAGTTCCTGCTTTTATAAAAGATAAAAAACAATTAAGTGAACAAGAAACTGAAGAGACAAGACGTATTGCAAATGTTAGAATTCACGTTGAAAGAGTAATTGGCGCCATTCGGACACGTTTCAAAATCTTAAAGGGTCCCATAAATATTAATTTTTTGAAAAATGTAGAGGTTGATAAGTCTTTTGTGGGTAAAATAGTAAAAGTCTGTTGTATTTTCTCCAATCTTCTACCAAGTGTCGTTCCACTCGATTGATGTTGAAAATAAAATTGGATGCAAAAATAAGAAGAATTTGTTTCATCTATTTAATTCTGTATTACATTATACATTTATACAAATCTTTCATTTTATTGTTTATATTACTGATATCACATTAAGTATTTTAAGGCTTCAGTCGTTTCTTGTTATTTGTCTCATTCATTTTTACTAAATTACTCGCGTTTCTCTTAATTTTCTTACAAGGATCACATTCCCAATTTGAATTAAACCGTTTTTTACCTAATGCTTCTAAGCAGAACCTATGATACACATGTTCCCGGCAATTTTCATTAGCACAATTAATAATAGAGTCATTGTTAGTTGGAATCTTTACTAGGCCATTGCAGTAACACATCTGCGATCGTGTAACCTTAACAGTGTTAACTACATTTCCGCTTTGATCTATTGTTGACTCCTGCATTTCTAAATTTACCATTTCATTTTTGTCTTTTGAAGATGATTTTTCATAACAAGTTTGACTCCAATACTTTGACAACAATTCCGGCAAAACAACCTGCAGAATGTACAATTTTGATTTAGGTATAATGTTTTCAGTAACAAAGTTCTCTTCATAATCAATGTTAAAACAGCCAAAATCCTTTGATGTATAAACGCAGAAAAAACATTTTGTTATCTCACAAACAAACATTTGTTGCTGCACCTATTGAAAAAATATAAAAATAGTGAAATGATGGACACCATTCATATTATTAGCGGTAAAACCTGATAAAAGTACGGATGAGATCGTTTAAGTTTAAGAATTCCATCTTCATCTACACATAGACAGAAGTTGGGATCTATTATAGCAGCTTGTTCCAAAGTACGATCTTTGTGAGAGAAAGGGCATTTCACTTCTATTACGGCTTTTCCATGACATTTACAATGCGAAATCCCATCTGGGGTTGCCGCTAAGTAACCATGTGAAAGAGAAACGTACAATCCATTTTCAGAAACAACAAATTCTTGATGGAGTTTGTTAGTGTTCATGAGTTGCTTAAGAAGATTGATAGCTGAACTTTCATGTTTTATTCCCCATCTAACGTTGGAAAATTGTGAATTAATTTCAGTAATTATTAACTTTGGTTATTCATTAACATTATAAAATTTACTGTGTTGCTTGTGATTGGAATAATGAATCCATAGGGTATACTACTTGTTGTAGTAGAGATTTAGAAGGGTTTTGTAAACTGGTTCTAGTTACTTGATAAACTTTGCTTGCTGTGACTCTTCCCTCCCTGATCTTGTACCAATTTTTACAAGTTGCCTGGCTTCTAGTAATCCGCTCGATGATAGATTGCTGTTCAATATTTACTGAGTAATTTATAATTAGATCTTCACATAAACTTTGAATTTCTGCGATAGGGAGATCAACTTTAGCTTTGTCAAACAATGCCGTTAATCTCTGTGGTAGAGGTGTTTTTAGTAATTGCGGAACACATTTTTCACTGAAGGGTTCGATTAATCTATGTAACCCAACCCCGCGTTCTTCCTTTTCAAGTTTGAATAGCATTTTATGAAGTGAATCATCAGATAATGCGTCAAATTTCTTATCTTCAACATTTCCCCTCTTTGCGGTTTGCAGAGATGATATCGCTGTTGGGAGTTCCTTTAAATTGACAATAACAGTTAATAATAGAGAAAACATGATTGTGTTCAGACTTAAGGAAATTGATTTAGTAAACATACTGGATGATTTGTGGTTGCTTTATTAAGCCACTGTTGAATTGCACTTGTCACAGTTTCTTCCGACAGATTTACTACTCCCCACAAAAGAACTCCTACATGTGAGCAATACCCACCCAACCTAGAAGAAATTGGACATGTACAAATACATTTCATAATTAAAACTATAGGGAAATAGTAATTATACCCAGCTTTACAATCACAATGTCAACAGATAACATTCCTTTGCTGTTTCAGTCCAACCCAACAATTTAGAGTGGGCTTCGTGTAGGCCATAGAATGTGTTACCTATGTTATGTTGGAGGTTATTTGAATTATGTAACTATTTAAGTAAGCTAAACATACAAAAAGACTTACCAAACCTTTTACGATAACATTTCCATTTGAGATCTTCATGGCACTGAATTCTCTGAGATATCCATTAACAAATTTAACATGGGAATCTAGAGATTTCCAATTTTCCACAACTTCGACCTGAACCACTACTTTTTCATACACAAAATAAAAAAATAAGTCGTTTTGAGTACATTTGTTCACGAGAGACTTTAATTCCTCTTTTGTTTTGGTTCAATATAGTTTTGCTGTTTTGAAAGGACATTGTTTTAAATCTAAACCACATAGTTTTTTACAATAAGATAATTTTTCAATAGTAGGTAGTGCCATACTATACTCGGATAAGTCAAACTTTGACACATCCATTGTTACACACACGACCTATAACAAGAATTCCTGTAAACATCACACTTATCATTTAATTACGTTTAATCCTACACTTGAAATGCATTAAATCTTACACTAAAAGAAAGCCTATTCACTTACCTTTAAAATAAAATTGTTCACAAATCCACAGTATGCGTTTACGATTTATTATGAATTAATTACTAAGATCCCTTTTATAACCCATTTACAATGTACAGAGCCATCACAAAACTTTCGGTAAAGATGGAGTCCACCCGCAAGGCGCGTTCGTAAAACTAGGGGGGTACGCGTTCTCCACTTTCTCTATTGTAAAGGGCTGTTATTGGATATTTAAAAAAAAAAATTTTAGGCTATTAGTTTGAATATGTATTTGAATTTATTAAAATATTACTGTTAATTCGTAGTTTTCTAACGTTACATTAGATTCATCTTCAGATACTTCATTATCATTTAAAGTTGAATCTTCCTCCTTATTATTTGATTCATTAATGTTATTTGTTGCTTGTTGAACTTGTTTTTCTTTTTCCATATTTTTTATTTCTTCTATTTCTGTTTTAGATGAAATTATAAAATTTAATTGTTAATATTTCAAAAGTTATTTCGATCAAAAATGTTTTACCTTTTTCTAAGTTATTAATGGTTTCCTTCAGCTCTCCGTTGTCTGTTTCTAATTTTTCTATTTGTTGTTGTTTTTTTTTTTTTTATTTTACTAGGCCTACTCATACTTGAGTGTTGCCTGTGCTCATAAACTATACATGCATATTATCACGCCTAAGATAAAATTGGAGACATAGCTTTAGTAAATATAATAAATTTTCATATGTATAGGAGCAGGGGTTTTGCTTTGGAATTTCTTTGTTTTAAATTTTACGAAATCGGATTGAAACGATAGTTGGAGGGTATTGTTGAACTTCAAGGCGGATAAGTAAGAAATGATAGTATGGTGGATTTTAGTTTTTAGAGGGCGAGTTTAGATTAAAAGATGTGCGCTATTACTATGGGTTTCACTCTGCTCTTTTGTGATCTAGTCGCCGAGATTCCTTGATGAACTTCAGAAGTGCTTTCCAGATGGCTGATGACGTTGCTACTGTTGCTAGTGGGGGTGGATAGTCCCTTTCTTTTTTCAGACAAGCTTCTTTGAATGGTTTCCTTTGCACCGTGAACAGGCAGCACGTGAAAAGGAAATGCTCGATGGACTCTTCTTCGGTGCCACAGTCACACACTGGTGACTGAATTTTCTTAATTTTGAAGAAATGGTGGCTTAATTGACTTTGGCCTGTCAACAGCTGAGTAATTTGGTGGCTGATGTATACACCCTTCAGCAGATATTGGCTATTTGTTGGTTCTTTATATAAATATAATGCTAAATATATATTTTTTATAGTTTATAGACCTCTTGCAGACTGCGGATAGCAGGATTGCTGTAGTCCGGCACTGTTGCTATCCGCCATCTTAGGAAAATTTCACTGTTTTACAACCCAGCCTCTTATGGGGTTATTGTTTATAGTTTACTTTTTTTCAAAAGTGATTTTTTGGTAATTTTTTGTTAGTTTTAAGTAAAAGTGTAACACGTATTTAGTTCACTTGTTCTTGTATATTGTCAGGCAGATCATTCACTAAACACATTCACTATCATTTAGCAAGATAACGATGAACAATAATTAACTGTCTTATCAAGAGTTATACACACACCAAGAGTACCTATTACTGTTGCGGATTGTCAAAGTCCACAAGAAGAGAGAGTATCTAAATTTGGAAGGCCCGTCAGACGGCCTATTGTTTTTGACTTATAATGTATGTTGTTATTGTAAACTTTGTGTAGGCCGCCAGGGGTGCTGCAAAGCAGAGCCTTCTTGGTGGCCGATATCGGCAATAGCCGTTGTTAGAATTTTTCCCTGTGTAAAGGCAGACGCCATTTCTTGTGTCAAAAGTCAGTTTTCAATAAACCAGTGGTAGAACCTGCCTAAGTTAAATTTACAAAGGTATTCAATCGCAGGTATTAGAGTTGTTATTTAGATTTAATACTTTTCATGGTCCTTCGAAACTTTTTTGAGACTGACGATATCGTCCAAGTAATTGGCGTAATTTAAAGTGTAGACTTTGAGTGAGAGATTCAACATGTGTTGTAAGGAATCACGTGTTGGGGAAATTTTCAGCCCACTATTATTTATAGTGTAAGTTTGTTTGACCTATCTGTTTCCTAACTAACAAGTCGTTAAAGGTGTGCGATTTCGCAAAAATACAGTCTTTTGTTTCTTCTTAAACTCGTTTTTGTGTTGCTTTCTCAGACACAATATTGCCTTGGGATATCCCGCTATAATTGTTATTCAGACAACTTTTTCAGATCACCAGTAGAATTCCACAACAAAAATGGCTGCCAAGAGATTGAATCAAGCAACGTTGGCGGTGACCATAGAAGTTTTGGAGAAAGAACTTCATAAAGACTTGAAGAATTATGAAACCGCAGCTTCTGAAAACAGATTGCAGGAAGCTGAAACTTCGTTTGAGCTGGCCGATGACAGGATGAAACGACTAATCAGAAATTACGAAACAATCATCCCTATGTTGGAACAAGCCCCCGAAGTTCAATAGAAGTACCTGGTGCAGCATGAAGAGTTCGTCGACCGTTTCCACAAAATAACCATCGACTGGAAGAAAAAGAAACCAGTAGAAACAACAAGTATGACAAGCCCCATACTTCAAGTTGCAGCTCCAAGTGGAAACAATACACCTCCAAGCACAATTACTCCACAGATGAATGCGATGCAACTGCAAGTACCTTCAACCCCGTGGAACATTGCACATCTGTTACCACGGATAGAAATCACCAAGTTTGATGGAGATCTTAGCAAGTGGGAGGATTGGTGGGCAATTTTTCGCATACTGATCCACGAGAATCCGTCAATGAGACCCATCGAGAAATTCAGCAGACTGAAATTGCATTTAACGGAGGAAGCAGCTGGTGCGATATCGTACTTGGATCTGACAGATAACAATTATATCAAAGCAATAGATATTTTGACTGGGAAATACAACAAGCCGAGATCGGTAAAAGCAGACCATTATATTGCCATTACAGAACTTCCAAGAGTAGAACATCAAGAAGACTTTAAAGGACTACGGAAACTACATGACAAGGCAATGGGCCATGCTTTAAACCTCGGCAGTTTAGACCAACAAACAGCTCAGAATGAAGCAATTATGGAAATCTTGACAAGAAAACTGCCAATTGAACTAAAATCCCCATGGCATGGCAAAACCAGGCAGTTCCACAAGACATTAGCAGATTTCTTTACCTTCATTGACTCAATAGCTGCAGATTGGGAGTATGCTTACTCAACCGAGAAGCAAGAGAAGAAGAAAACAAGACCAGAAGCAAGCGAAAAAACGCAAAAAGTAACATTTGCCACCACACCTACGGCAGCTGAACTAGCAGTCACAGGCACTGCTACAGAATATAAGGACAGGAAACAGAACACTACGGTCAAAAGAAGATGTTTATTCTGCAATGATAAACATTCACCGGCTAAATGTGATATCACCCTAGAGAAGAAACTGGAGCTAATCAAGAAAGAAAAAAGGTGTTGGAAGTGCCTGGGACAAAATCATCAGGTGAGAGAGTGTTGGAGTACAAGAAAGTGCTACAAGTGCGGAATGGGTCACCACACGTCTATCTGCAACAAGGCAGTTAAACCGAAATCGGTGACAGCAACTGTGGCAGCGTCTCCAATGTTAAAAGTAGCAGATGGCGCTCCTCTCTCAATCGAAGCACGCCTATTTGGTGGCGTATACGTCCAAACGGCAACAGTGGTAGTGGAGGGCCCAAACGGGTGGCATAAAGCCATCGCCTATATCGATCAAGGATCGAATGCAACCCTTGTTAGGAGTGAATTGGCACAGACTTTAGGGCTACAAGAAGTCGGGAAAATCAATCAGAAGCTGCAAGCAGTGGGACACATCCATCCAGAAAAGAAAAGAAGCGTAAGAAAGCTACGACTTCGAGGAACAATCCCACAAGCGGAAGATATTGAACTTGAAGCAATAGAGCAACCCGAAATCGGGAAAATTGCTGGGTTAAGTAAGACAGAATTCGTCAGCGAACTTTGGAAACAAGAATACCAACTAGCCGACGACAGAATACTGAGCGGAAAAGCAAGACCCTGCCAAATAGACGTCTTGATCGGAGCGAATCAAGTCTGGAAGGTTCTCGGCTCAAAACAGATCGTGTCGAATACAGGTATTCGAGCGATAGAAAGTAAATTGGGTTGGCTACTACTAGGGAAAGATGAAAAGGTGGCGTTATCGTCTACAACGGCTATCAGCTTTCTCTTAAAAGCCAAACTAGGAACACCCAAAGATTTACATGAAGACACGGACCCGAAAAAAGAAGAAATCGATTTTGCCAGATGGTGGAAACTAGAGAGTCTAGATCCACTGGAAAAGGTGCCACTTTCAGTACAGTAGAAGACCTATGCAGAGTCCATCACTCAAGATGATGATGGACATTATGTAGCACCGCTCCCATGGAATGGGAACAAAAAATACCTCAGCAAGAATGAAGCCATGGCAGAAGGCCAGGCAAAGGCACTGATAAGAAGATTGGACAGAGACCAGGAGATGAAGACTTCATACGAAGCCGAGTTCAGCAAATTAAAGGAACTTAGGTTCATTTCCAAGGCGGATACGTCATTCGACGGTATCTACACGGTTCTGCCCCATCATCCGGTTGTCAGAAAAGACAAAACCACCAGCAGAGTAAGGCCAGTTTTCAATGGTTCAGCAAAACCGAAAACGTGTTTCAGCGCCAATGATTGCCTAGAAGAAGGACCCAATCTGAACCCAGACATTCTTGACATCATGTTACAGTTTAGGCTCAACCCCATTGCCTGGACAGCTGACATTAGACAAGCGTTTCTAATGGTGAAACTGCTTAAAGAAGACGCGGAAGCGTTAAGGTTTTTTCTAGAGGATGAAAACGTCCCAGGATCACTGCAACTTTATAAATGGAACAAGCTTCCATTTGGACTCACATGCAGCCCGGCAGTGCTCAGGACCGTCCTGAAGAAACATTTGGAGTCATATGAAGGTGACTTAGCAGAAATCAGCAAACAAATTCTACGCCACCTATATGTAGATGACTACTTGTCAAATGCATCTACAGTAGAAGAAGCAATGGCCGTAATCGGAATTGTGCTGAAACTTTTTGCTGACGCAAACATGGACTTCAGAAAATGGGTAACAAACAACCAACAGCTGCGTAGATATCTACAAAAACAAGGCCTAACCAATGACTCAGACAAGTCACACTCATGTCTTAATTTAGACCCACAAAAAGTGCTTGGAGTTAGATGGAATACTAGCACGGATTGCTTTTATTTCAAGGCAGACGTTATCGTAGACGCAGCAGCAAAAGTTCAAGTGTTAACTAAACGAGCTTTTGCAAAAATTTCAACAAAATTGTTCGATCCACTTGGATTAATTGGACCCGTAACGCTCCAATTTAAGCTTCTTTTTCAAGAATTGTGGGAATTCAAGATTGGATGGGACGAGAAGGTGCCCGAAGAAACGGAAAGCCGATTCAGAACAATTGTTGAAGACTTAAAATACATTGACAAGATACAAGTGCCAAGGATGATTTCTATGGCACCTAGCAAACACACGCAAGAACTGCATGTTTTTTGTGACGCTTCAACCAAAGCGTATGGAGCTGTGGCTTACGTGAAATCAAGACATCCAGATTTCATTCGGCTAATTTGCTGCAAAACCAGAGCAGCACCACTCCCGAAGAACGAGGTATCTCTACCACGGTTAGAGTTACTTAGTGCCGAACTCGACAGTGTTCTAGCTGAAAGAATCGTCAACGCAGTTGACAAAGTAAATTGGGAAGTGCATTTATGGACTGACTCAATGGCAACCCTTGGATGGATTCGCGGAGAAGCAAACCGTTGGAAGATGTTCGTCAGAAACAGAGTTGAAGCCATCCAGAAGAGGTTTGGGCCAGATCACTGGAAACATTGTCCGGGAAAGGACAACCCAGCAGACCACGCATCAAGAAGCTTGACAGCAAAGAAGTAAGTTGCGACTTCTTCCTGGTGGGGAGGTCCCTCCTGGCTGAAACTAGAAAAGACGGAATGGCCGCAACAAGATATGCTGACATCAGAAGTAATGCAATTGATGGAGATCGAAGCAAAATTGAAGCAGAAACTGCAAATCCTTGCAGCTAATAGTACTTCGGATTGGTTTGACGTACTCGTATCAAGAGCGAGCAGTTATCTGAGAGTTTTACGTACAATCGCCTGGATGTTTAGGATTTTTAGGAAGGAGTCGCCCGGCAAAGCAACTGAAATGATCAGTGGAGTGGAAGTTTCCTGTCTCTCTGTTCACGAAATCGCCGTCGCCGAGAACTTCATCTTAAAACTAATTCAAAAAAGGGCATTTACAGAAATCTACGAGTCCTTACAAAAGGGAAAACCACATGGTAAACTGCTTCACGGTATTGATACGCTCAGGCCCATTTGGGATGCAAAGGAGCAACTCATCCGAGTGACTGGAAGAATAGGCCCGGCCCTAAAAGAACTGCCCATCGATCCACCCATCCTTCTTCCATCAAACGAGAGGATTGTCGACATGATGATTCACTATCATCATGTTAAACGGAAGCATGCTGGTGTCCAAAACACTCTGACGTTCTTACGAAATCGTTTTTGGATCATTCATGCACGCCAACGGATTAAAAGTGTCATAAAAAAGTGCGTAAAGTGCCAACGAGTTCAATCGCGTCCCTTTAATGAAGAAACTGCTGCAATGCCATTGGATCGAACCAAGAAAGCGCAGCCATTTGAAGTGATCGGGATCGACTACTTCGGCCCAATGTATGTGCTGGAAGAAGTGATTCTTATTGAAAAGGACAGTGATGGGAACGATATCGAGAAAACTCGTGTTGGTGAAAAGAAAGTGCATGCGTGTTTGTTTACTTGTGCAGTCACAAGGGCTGTGCATTTGGAGCTTGTGACTGATCTGACAACAGAAACCTTTCTGTACGCGTTAAGAAGAATGATTTCACGCCGAGAAGATTGCAAAATTATCTACAGTGACAACGCGTCAACGTTTACTTGTGCCGCAAAATTAGTGACGGAAGATCCTACCCTAGATTGGCTCTCAAGTAAGGGTATAGAATGGAAGTTTTATCCTAACCTAGCTCCATGGTGGGGTGGGTTTTGGGAGACGATGGTCCGCTCCGTTAAAGAACCGCTAAGAAAGGTGCTGGGGAAAATAAAGGTTAGTTTCGACCAACTTCACACCATACTGGTGGAAATTGAAGCTATTGTGAATTCACGGCCCCTAACTTATGTTTATGGCGACGCACATTCCTACGAAGTTTTGTCTCCACAAAAGTTTCTGACCGGAAGACAACCTGGAGCTACATCAGAGTCACCCGACTCAACGAAGATGAGCCGTGATGACCTCATCGAGCTGGACAAGCAGAGGAGTGAACACGCCTTGACATGGTGGAGGCTGTGGCAAGAGTCATACCTGTCTGATCTTAAGCGATTTCACTGTCGCAAGGGAAAGGGCACCAGAATTCCGCGTGTTGGCGAAATCGTCCTGCTAAAAGAACCTAACATCAAACGTGTTTCGTGGCCGACGGCTATTGTTACAGGAGTGATACCTGGAACCGACGCCAAGGTGCGAGCGATTGTTTTACGACTACGTTCGGGTAAGGAAACCACCAGGAGCATCCAGACTGTCTACCCATTCAAGCCGATATCGACACGCCCGTCGATGATACCGGAATCGGCACAGTGGAGAAGACTACGTCTACGAGAAAGAAGAATCCGCTCCGTAAGAAGAATCTGGAATCGCGCGAGGACGCTGGTGATTCCGGCGGTGAGGATGTTGCGGATTGTCAAAGTCCACAAGAAGAGAGAGTATCTAAATTTGGAAGGCCCGTCAGACGGCCTATTGTTTTTGACTTATAATGTATGTTGTTATTGTAAACTTTGTGTAGGCCGCCAGGGGCGCTGCCAAGCAGAGCCTTCTTGGTGGCCGATATCGGCAATAGCCGTTGTTAGAATTTTTCCCTGTGTAAAGGCAGACGCCATTTCTTGTGTCAAAAGTCAGTTTTCAATAAACCAGTGGTAGAACCTGCCTAAGTTAAATTGACAAAGGTATTCAATCGCAGGTATTAGAGTTGTTATTTAGATTTAATACTTTTCAATTACTTACACGATAGGTTTTACTAGAGAGAATGATCCACCAACAGGTGAGAAGACAAGAAGACAGTTAAGAGGCTAAACACCCCCCTTGGGCGTTTAAACAGCCGCTCGAGACATCATGCGACTCCCGCAGAACATCCCGTTGTCGTCGTTGTTGACGACAATTCACCATCTGCAGACCAAATGTGCGATTCCGTCAACGACGGCGCATTGTTTGAGCAAGCTGCTGATCCTGCCTGTGCAGAACATCCTGAAATTGTCACCCAGCAAGAGCTTGTTGAGGAGGTTCTTGTTATTCAAGGCGAGCAGTTGGTTGACGGAGTTGTTGATACGGTTGCAGATGCTCCTGTTCGAGTGGGCCGGAAAAGAAATGCATCCTACCTACGAAGATTAGCGAAGAGGGCGAACGAGAGAGCTGAGAGAGCCGCACGAGAACAACAAGCGACTCTCGTTGTACAAAGTCCTTGTGCAACGATGATCCCGTGGCCATCATCGTTGAAGAGGATACTTCAGGATCTGTGGACCAAATTGACAATTCCGTCAACAAGGGCGTATCGTCTGAGCCAACTGCTGATCCAGCCTGTACAGCACATCCTGAAATTGTCACCCGACACGAGCTTGTCGAGGATGTTCGTGCTAGGGAAGGCGAGCAGTTGGTTGACGGAATTGCTGATGTGGTTGCAGATGCTCCTGTTCGAGTAGGCCGAAAGAGGAACGCCTCTTACCAACGAAGATTGGCCAAGAGGGAGAAAGATAGAACTGAAAAGGCCGCCCATGAACAACAAGCGACTCCAACAGAAGCAGCTGTTTTACCCGTCATTGAAGAAGATGCTTCCCTCGCAACGGATCATATTCCAGATGTGGACATCAGGAATCCTATATCCTCTAGTGGAACACAGCTAACCGTATTTTGTAATGATTTAGTTATTTTCATAGAACCAAATCGAATACAAAATTCCACACAGAAAACTCATAGGCCCATCACATGTCTACCACAGTAATTACATCACGTTACGGTTAAAGCGCTTTATTTTGTGAACACCATTTATATATTCTCTATTCGGCATTCTCGTCTGCTTTTGACAGGACCATTATATGCCGAATAATACAAACGTATTAGATAGATGGCTCCGTCATGTGTACATGTATGTGAAAGAATCATTATTTACAGTATTTATATTTAACTCAACGATTGAAGGGAACAACTATTATGGGGATTAACTAGACGACAACTGTGATTATCCAAAATATTAAATTGCACCCTAAAGCTTTTATCATTGCTTTTCTCGTATCTTTCCCGCCTGCTAGGGGCTTAAGTTCCTCTAGCGAGAATTTTTTGCCTTATCTTAAAAAACAAAAGAGCAGCGATTTATTCTATGGTGGTCTGCTCGCGTAACACAACGTATTTCTTCTTCAATGTCTTCCCTTCCGCCGTCCATAGTGATGGATCTAAACAGAACAAACAAACACAACTAAACAACACAACTTTCCACTTCAGTAAAATTATATGATCATCAGAAAACTTGTCTTGCTAGGTAAGTGCCAAAAATTTGTTGTACACTCCAGTTTTATTTTGTAAACAACCACTTGTGATGACGCTCTCTCCCTGCTGCAATCGGAAGGAGCTGGTCGGCGAACCCGTAATGGAGTTGTTTATTGTCGTGCGTGGGGACCACCAACAATGTACGCTTCTGTTTCAATCGTCTTTTTCACGGCACAAGTTTGCATTGCAAGTGAAGGGATGGTGAGCAATATTGCAATCTCCCACATGCATGCACCCGCCGGAAACAGACCCCTGCGGGAGCTGATTGTCTCGCAGTGATGGCAGAGTGTACAGGTAGTCTTCGCCTCCACGGCAGTCTTCATCTACCTTTACAGGGGATTTTCTCCTTAAATGAGTCAACTGGTTCCGAACGTGCGCCACTGCGGAGAAAGCAGAGCAAGGTTTGTTTGAGTTCTGATGGTTGTATATAACACAATTTTCTGTTCTTTTCTTGTAAATACTACAAAATTCTTCAACATACTGGCCCGGTTTTTTCTGGTTCGATTTTAATAGGACCTAGGCCATTGGATGTAAAGTTAAATTTTACGTCGACATGTTATGTGTTAGGTAAGTTTTACGGACTTGTTGTAAAAACGACCTTGAAGGAACAGCCATATTTTTGTAGTCCTTGTTTTTCCAACTCCCCTTCCAAAATGGCCGACCGAAGGGGAGCTAAATTGCCTCGGGGGATGAAATAAAGCGGCAAAAACACAAAAACTGATGAAATAAAGCGGCAAAAACAAAAAAACTGATGATTATAAATTGTAATATATCTCACTAATAAAATAAAACACCTCTCCAATTCTTGGATATGTCACGTAAACATATGTCTTCTTTGTTTTAAAATTATCCGCATTATCTTAAATTTAGCGACTTTTTCGAAATTAATTTTGAAAGTATACCCTTATTTGGTTTGTTTTTATAAAATAGAGAAATTTAAATAAGCAAAAACAAAATAATAAACATAACATGTCGACCTTAAAATTTAACTTTACATCCAATGGCTTACGTCCTCTTAAAATCAAACAAGAAAAAAACGACACAATTAAAGAAAAAAAAAATTATTTTTCTCTATCTCACGGCAAAATTAAAAAATTAAATTTTTAAAAATAACATAAAACACCTCTCCAATTCTTGGATATGTCACGTAAACATATCTCTTCTTTGTTTTAAAATTATCCGCATTATCTTAAATTTAGCGACTTTTTCGAAATTAATTTTGAAAGTATACCCTTATTTGGTTTGTTTTCATAAAATAGAGAAATTTAAATAAGCAAAAACAAAATAATAAACATAACATGTCGACCTTAAAATTTAACTTTACATCCAATGGCTTACGTCCTCTTAAAATCAAACAAGAAAAAAACGACACAATTAAAGAAAAAAAAATTATTTTTCTCTATCTCACGGCAAAATTAAAAAATTAAATTTTAACATTTAAATATCTCCCATAATTAAACGACAATTCTGAAACTTTCAGTCATTTTTTTTTTACCTATCTTTACCCAACACCAAAAAACAAAAATAAAACGGAATTTTGACCACGCCATTGATTGGCAGATTTCGCGTGGAATGATCCTAAAGTATTGTGTCGCCGGATTGGCTGTGAGGGTAAAGTAAGTGCTGCTGGATTTTTCATGAAAGTGGTTTATTTGCGGTCGTCACTGAAAACCAATAACCAAAAAAACTGACTGAAATTTCGGGAACGGTGCTTCGCTGCTTTCTTCTCTACTGTAAGTCTCACGCCCAACTGCCGGTCTCTCCCCTTCCAACGTGGAATGACTCTTCGCCACCTAGCGGTCGGGAATACAGCTATCCATACCGCCACAATTGTAAAACACTAGAATTTTCTTACGCAATGTCGGTTGCTGTACTACACCGCTATAGTATCAACATATTCGTTAAATATTAAAAACACCGTGAACACGCACCATTGTAATTCAGATTATTAACAATGTGATTGGTGGACATTTTTTATTCATTCAAGACAATGAAACGGCCGAAAGTATACAGCCACAATCATCTTTATTCACAGTATACTTTTAATATTGTCACGTGGTCAATGACCACGTTTTGTGATCCGGTATGCAATGCTACCGGACGTGTGACGTCAGTGTTTCCCCCCCATATATAGTCCCCCGTGGTCGTGTATCAGGCGGCAGTCTTAGTCTTGTGAACCGTCAATACAACATACTGTTACATGGTGGAGATGCAGAACCTCCGGTAAGTCTCTTTTGTGGTTGTGCTTCTGTTCGATTCTGTGCTACGGAGGTGGTGGCTGTCAGGTACCCCTGAGAGTCGACGACCCAACTGGTTTTAGCACCTTAAATTGTTGGGGTACGGGGTCACGGCTCCGACCGTAGGGCAATCGGGGGAAGCATAACGAAGGAGAGACGCCAGGGGGAAAACGGTGAAAAGGGCTAAGGTGGGGCAGTCACTATACTTCGTCTGCATTTTCAAAACGAGGGGAAGGGGAATCAAAAATTCATGATGGCCGCTCTTTTCCTTTTCCTCCAATCCCCTTTCTTGCATTACCCAGCCTCTGCATCTAAGGCTTACCCTTGAAACTGAGCTAAACGTCAGTAGGACACTTGTGACTTTTTGAACTTAGACTTGTGAAATTTCTTCATAAGAGGCTAAGTCTGACTACATTTTGGTAATTTAATATTTCAACTAAGCCTCTTATTCTACATAATTATTATTGTCTCTACCCTTTCTGCCAAACATAGCACTTGGTGAAAGGTTTTTGCATTATAAATAGCCCCTTTTTGTGGTCTCTAGTCATGGCGACCTTTCAAGAATACATTCAACAGAATGAAGACAGCGACGGTGTGAGATTTTTGTGGAATGTATGGCCATCAGGCAGACTGGAAGCAACAAGGCTTGTTGTCAATCTTGCCTGCTTGTATACTCCGCTCCGCAGAGAAGTTAAGCTGATTTGTATTTCAAACAGATTTGCCTATACCCAGAACAGCTACTTGGGCATTCATCACGAGGGTCCTTACAAGCCGGAATTCCTCCGCTTATCGGCTACTCTACAGCAGAGATTTGAAGATTGATATCTTCAATAGAAGAAATCTAGATCTAGATCTCTAACACAAGACATTCAAATAAATGAAATAGGCAATGTTGCGAAAGGCGCAAATTTCAAAAATTGTGAATTTTAATCACAAATTTAACATATAAATAATTGCCCAATCTAGATGAATTAGGTATTTAAGGATAGGGAATTAAATTAAGCTTAAATGAAATCAATTTCTGGACACATTGATTGGTAATTTTATATATAACGAACGAAAAATCCAATTTTACTATACCCCTGAGAGGCGAGGGACCTCCTATACTAGCGAACCTGGCGGGGAATCTTGGGACACTTTACTGAACACCCGCCGTTTCTTGCAAAAGACTGGGATAGCGCGAGAGTGTACCTTTCCTATTATATCGTGGTATGACGTACAGCACGACAAACTTTGAAAAGCCGTAGATGAGCAAAGAAAGCGGCAAAATTGATTGCAATCACCATATCAATCACTTCCAAAGAACAAATTCCGCTTTTGATATATAATTGATTAATTGCTCGAGGTCGCTACCTAGCGACTGATGGGCAATTGAGATTGTCGGACAAGTGGCGAGACCTGGATCTAGGTGTTGACCTTGTATTAGCAGCTGTTTTTTCAAAGCAGACAAAAAAGAACAAAAGAAAGAAGTCACCTCAGGCCTAATGGGACTAACGCCCCTTCAGACCTGTATGAGGCTTTCCATAACCACACAAACCTAACATATCAGCTGGAATTCGGTCGCAAAACTACCAGGCTCCGGATTCATTTGAACTGGCTTCCTCCGGCTGCCCCGCTTCCTTTCCGGAAACTGTAAAAGGAAGAAAGGACCAGTGCGTTAGTAAACCACTAGTAACTTAGGGCCCATCCAGGGCCGGGGAATAGGTGGCGCTAGCGTATTTCGTAGCCACTGCTTCTCGAACCACTCGTAAGACAAAACGTACTGGCGCGATATACGAAAAATAAAATTTTCCTGATCTTAGAGCCAGTTACATCCGGTAACAGGTGGATCTCAGTTTATCGAGGTCGTTCATCCTAAAACTTAGAATAGATAATAATTTCGTTGCCATCTCTTAATTTGTTTATAATTTAAAAAAGGGTATTCACGGTTGAGCACCGTCGGGAACTGCCCCCTAGGCCATGCCCGTGCTGCTTTTTAGTCCGTAGAATGAGGCGGAAGTTAGTTCCTCGTTTTATGTCATAAAGTTAAAGTGTTGTTATGATAACTTTAAGACCAAGCTTCTTTAAACACAATGTTTTGTGTAAAAACCCTTTCGTTTTTTAGCATTTTCCCTTGCTTTGGTCCTACCATCCATTGAACCTTTACTCCTGCGCGAGAAGTGGCACGGGAAAATGCTACATATAATTGTCCGTGGCTGAATACTGGTTCAGGAAGATGGATACCAACTTTGTCGAACGACTGTCCTTGTGACTTATTGATGGTAATAGCAAAAGCTAAAAGCACAGGGAATTGGTTTTTTATGAGCTTGAACGGAAGATCGCAGTCACTGGGTGACATATTCATTCGTGGGATGAAGACATTGTGGCCTTTATTTTTCCTGCTGCTATGGTTGCATGAATGAGGTTGCCCGTTAGACTTTTCATTATCAAACGAGTTCCATTGCACAGCCCTTGACGCGAATCGATGTTTTTAAGAAGGATGATTATTGAACCCACTTTTAGTTCCAAAATGTGCGGTGGTATCCCTGATACCTTTAAGGTGTCAAGAAACTCGGTTGGGAAGTTTGCAATTTCCTCTGGGTCTTCCGAATCAATTGAGTTCATGCTGGCATACCTTCGTCGGTGTCCTGGCATCTGTCTTATGATGAAATTGTTGATCTTTAAGCAGTCGTCGTTTTTAGGACACAAAATAGCCCGATTGCTAATGTGTTCTTCTGTTTCTGAATGCAGTAGATTTTCGGGGTTACCAAACACATGACACACCAATGACTCTTCTGAATGTTCATTAAGAAGAAAGTCCTGAGGTATCTCTATCGCATCTGGTCCCAGACCTGCAGTTCTTGAATGAGCTGAATTTCCAAGTTCAATGAGCCAGTTAGCAAATTCGAAACTATCGTCCGCGGTTCGCATATTCCGAGTCAAACTGAACTTAAAAATTTCACTCCAAGTCCCGCTGCTTTTAATGGTAGATTCAACAACTTTTACCCTCTTACCGTGTTTAATGACAGGAAGGCACTGACAAAAATCTCCTCCCAACAACAAAACTTTGCCACCGGAAGCGACTGACTTTTTCGTAACAAATTAAAAATTAAATTTTTTTTTAAGTTTATCGATGGCGTCTAGTGCATGTACCGTCATCACAGTGACCTCGTCAATGATAATCAGACGGGCTTTCCTTATGTTGTTTGCTTCAATACTGTGCTCTTCTATTTTTGATCTTGTTGTTTCCTTAATGGGAGGATAGATTTTTAAGCGAGAATGGTAAGTACTCCCATTACACAGCAGAATTTAAGCGATTCCAGTTGAAGCCACAGCAATCACCGATTTTCCTTGTCCTTCAAGCCCACTAATCAGTGTATTGTAGAGAAATGTTTTTCCAGTACCACCTGGTCCATCCAAAAAATACTGATGGTTTGTAGAAGAACAAACGTTATCATTGACTGAAGTCATGACACAGTCAGAGATTGCTTGCTGTTCCACGTTCAGCTGAGCAACCATTAGTTCTCCTCTTCTCCTCTTTTGAGCATGCATTTTGTCCGAGCTTCTATCTTTTCCATCTTCAATCAGCCGATGAATCATTTGAAAATCAAAAACTTCTATTTGAAATTCTTCAAAATTGTGACCACTCTACCTGAACATATCTTGAATACATTTCAGTGCAAGGTTTTTTGCAATTTCGTCTTCATGATCACGTCTCGTAAAATCTTCCATGAGATATGAAAGGTTGTTGTCTAACAGTACCCGAGTGTTTGTTGGAGAGCAATGAATGCCAATGTTGACAAACAATTGTCTTAATTGGACGGGCATTTCAAATTCAATTGCTTCCGCCATCACTCGCTCCCAAACGCTATCATCAGCCAAAAGGTTTCTTGCTATGGCAGCTTCTTTGAATGTTAGATGCAGGATCCCGTCGACTGTCCTCAAATTTTCAAAGCTGGTTGCACCAGGTACATTGATAAGAAGCAATCGTAGACTGTGCCTTTCGACTAGCTTGACGGTAACAGAATAAATGCGGCCAATGACGTTGATCCTCTTTTTTCTCAGTTTCCATTTCCGGGCGGTCTTGTCAAACCAAAAATGATAAGGAATCTCACGATAGAAGTAAGACCTAGCTGGCGGATGAGTGGAATTTAATTTAAACCAAGCCTTTAAAGTAGTTCATTATGAGGCAGAATTCATAACTGCTTGCTCTTCCATTCCTGGATGAAAAAAAACGATTGTTCTTGAGGAAGATGGATAGCAAGTCGAATAACAGCGTGTGAACGGTAAGAAAGTGGATACTTGAAAATTCTACAAGAGGCTTCAGGGGCACTGACATATCTCGTGTCTAAGAAAGTAGTTATTTCGTCCCATGCAATGCGTTGTTGATCTTCTTGATTTTCTCCACTGCTTATCTGAATATTTGCGCAATCATGTCCTTTGTATATGTATTTGAAAATTTACTTGATGCTGGTAATGGACGCACAAAACTCAAGATTGATGTGTGAGTTGAACTTTAGTGAAAGATAAGAGTAGTAAGGGACGACCCAGATATTATCCACTTGATGACTGCTGGTGCTGTGGTTTAGCGAGTAGCTGCGACCGGTATTTCTCCTTCGATAAGTAGGATATCCATTTCCGTTGATAACCGTTACTTCCGCAAATGGTTTCGGAAAAGATTTTGGGCATATGTCACCATCCATGCAAGGAGAATTGCGATTAATGTCTTTTCCGCATGGACTGTGAATCATGTTGCTCATTACAATCTTGTGAAGTCTTGGGCTCTTAAATGGATCCGGAATCTCAACACAAATCGTCTTGTCTATATCGTCTTCAGTCATCGGAACGTCACTGGCATCTACCCACATTAGTAGATGGACATGGGGAAGACCGTGCTTTTGGAATTCAATGACATGAATCCTTGCAACAATAATCCCCAAAATTTAACGTTCTTGAATGTCTCTTATTAGTTCTTTTAGTTTCAATTGATTAACTCTTGAAACAATATCTGGCCTATTAGATGGAATTTGATAAGCTTCAATGTTGTCGGTGATCTCTGGCCATTTTGGGTTACATGTAAAAGTAAGGAAAAGAGTCGGCTTTCCAAATTTTCCGCAAATAGCCATCGCATCTTGGTACCCTTGTTTCATGGCTCTTGGACTTCCAATGAAATATGATGGTAAAATAACCGATGTTCCGACCATCATTTTCTCACTTTTAGCTCGAGTATTCAAACAATCCATAAGTCCATTGTACTGTGCGACATGCAGATCTGCCTGATGAGTCTAAAGATACTTCACTGGATTAGCTTCAACTTTAACGTACGAATCAACTATCCATTGCTGAGTGAGAGGACCACCATATAAAGCTGCATTGTAGTATCCACGAATCGACATTCTACTACTATAGAACTCGCATTGGGTAGTTCTTGACCGACGATTACTTCTTCTGAGTACAGGTGCATCAGGGTCTATATCAAGGGAATCTTCCGGTTCCAGTTCCGGTTCTACAACGTCTGGTGCAGTATCTTCTGCAGCATCCCTTACAACTTGAGCTTCACGATCAGTCATGTCTTCTTTTCCGCCATTGTCTTCATTAGTTTGGTAGTGGTTTGAAATAGCTGGGTTACTGTGAATCATGTTTTGATCCCAGCCATTATCTCCATTGGGAAATAGGAGCGGATAGGTCATGGGATCACACATTGGTTTTGGGGTATCGATTCGAATGAATCGATTTCCTCTTTTTGGAATTAGGAGATGACCGCGTATATCTCTATTTTCCGGTGGAGCCCCATCAATGCTTTTGAAAACAACAGCTATTTCTTCCTTCCTTCCCTTTCTTGTAGCGCCTTTATCCTGTGTCCGATGGTCGTTATGGATAATCATTCCAATTTACATGGGTATCCTACCCACCATTTCAGCAAGAAGATCCTCCTCGGTTTCTATTTGTCTCATGTTTTTATACACGACAGCATAGGGATTACATTGACGAAGAAGAGAATCTAATTGCGCCATCAGAAAAGGGTCACAACGACCGTTAGCAGGGTTATTTGACCGAAATTCGTTCGCTTGAGTAGAATCGATGAAGTACAGTTGTGCGTACTTCGGAGCGGGATGATTTAAAGAGTCTTCGTTTTGGTATCGACCGGCTGTTGTATTGTGATATATCTGTCCATGAATTCGGAAACAATACGGGCCTCGACCTGGTAGATGGTAGATTTGTGCTCCCATTGATGCAAAGGCAAGAGCATTGTTGTAATTTCTTATCATTTTAATAAAATGTGGTGATTTTGGATGATTGTTGGTAAACAGATGATAAAGCAATTCAGGGCAATCTTTAGGAGGAGGAAGAAGGACTTTTCCTTTTGAACAACAAATGCTGAATTTTCGATCAGACGCTTTTTCTCTTTTAAAATGTCTTACGCCACAGTAATTACAAATTTCATCCATTTTCCCACAGTGATGAACAGGAATAGAATCTTCGTTCTTCAATAGTTTCCGAGCAACCTGGTGAGTTTTAGCTTCTTTATTACTTCGATTTTGTGCCAAATATTCCAAACGATGTTGTTGCTCTTCTTCTGTTTCTACAATAACAATTTCTGCATGGTTCTGAGCCTCATTTGATTGCCGTAAATTCAACTTTATCGTAAATTTCTTCTTAATCTTCATCGTTTCCTAAAAGAATCTGAGCCATCCGTACTCTATTTGTTTCTTCATTTTCTTCCATTTCTTTTTCATATTCAATTCGTCTATTATTAATCATTTGCTGTCTGTTAGCTTCTCGCTTACCTTCCGCTTCATTCATTATTTAATTGTCGCAAACATGTTGAAGCTCTAAGCTATGTTTCACACGCGTGGCGACTGTCAGTTCAGAAGATCCAATATTGCAGGCATTTTTTTGATCGTTTAATCGTGGTTCCTGACTATCCTGCCTTTCTGATGAAAAATTCTTAAATTTTTGCCCTTCTCCGACTCTTTGTAGTCGTCTCAACGCTGTCAAAAAGCATGGTTCCCTGACAGCCTTCCAACTCGTTGTGTTACGGGAGATGATGGCCATTTTAAAGCCATTTGTGACCGCTTCAAACCATTTCCAAGCTGATTTTGAAACTATTGGAAATGGGATTCCTGCTTATATCGGACTGAGGAACAACCTCACTCTGGCTATCAAGAATCGAAATGGAATAGAAGTGGTGAATCCGGCAGGTCAACTGGCGTCAATCGTAAAGAAAACCAAGGACTTCGTGCAAGCTCTGCGTGAATCTTTAGAACGCTTTTCCCCTGTGCTATGCGACGTCAATTATGTTCTGGGTAATATTAAATATTTGAATCCCTAGCTTCAATATCATTTGTTATCTATCTCGTTTTCATATCATAGGCACGATCTTCGATCCAAGATTCAAAAAGGGATGGATCAAGTTCTCGGGATACTCTGAAGCTTCAGTGATGGAGGCGGTCAGAGCGGAAAGTAAAATGCGATATCAAGTTCTCCGTACGTTCTAAGAGTGAATCATTACACAATTTCAATTTAACTATTCTCGATTGATTACAGGTGAATCTATGGATGACCAAGCTGTGCATAATTTAGGGCAACCAGTTCCCTCAGCAAACGATATAGCTGATGTCGTGAACGAGCGTGCTAGTCGACCATCGATCACCAGGAAAAGAAGAGCAAGCCAATCTTTGTATTCATCTGTTATTGAAACTCCTAGACCAGGATCAGTTGGCCCTATAAAATTTATTGATGAGCTTGAAGTGTATTTGAATGAGCCAGGTGTTCCCATGGAGGTTCCTGTGGATCCTGCTGACCCCGATAGTGAATTGCGTCCCACAAAGCCTCTTGAATTTCGGAAAGTGAACAGTTGTCGATTTTATATCCTCAGCGAAATTGCCATAGACGCTGTGTCCGTCGCAGCCTCATCCGGTTAAATTGAGCGGGCTTTCAGCACTGCTTCCGACATAATGTAAGCATAGAGAAACGGAATAAAGCCCGATCTGTTTGCTAATTTAATGTTTATTAAATGTAATGCTTCACATGCTCCAAATTCGCAAAGCAAGATGATGAAGTAGAATTTCAATATTCTGAAACAGTTTTTCGGTTTAATGATATTTCATTTACACTTTTGCTTTACTTTTGTGAAAGAAATGTCCAGACTGCAGAGGTGCAGTGGCGAATAAACAATTAAGAATAATAAAAAATGAAGTATCTTGTATCTTGTATCTTATCTTATCTTCTACTATTTTGGAAAAAATCCAATCTGTCTTATATTATCGGTTTTTTTCGTAGATACTATCTTTTATCTTGTTTTTTTTTCTTTAATTCTGGGTTATCTTATCTTATCTTATCTTTGAAAAGCTTCAAACAAAGTATCTCTATCTTCAGGCTAAAATAAAATATAGTACGCACTGCGTGGACCAACACCGTTGCTATATCTCTATTAGCTGCCTTTGCTTTTACCTCACTCTGCCATTTCTGTCAGACCCTTTGTAGTAGTACTGGAGCTCCCGCATAAGAATACCAAAAATTGGAAATAAAATACATTGTTAATAAAATATGGATAATGAAAAAAATTGTAAACATATATTTATTCGTAAATAGCATCTACTTTTAAAAATAAAACATAAAAATGTAAAAATTTAAATATCTAAGCATCACAAAATTTTACTTCATTCCAACGTTAGAATAAGAACAGTTTCACATTAGTAATGGCGTAGTCCAATAGTTATCTCATTTAAAAAAGAAATGTAATGACTGTTTCCCAAAATTTGATAGACCATTCCTATCTTCTCTGATTCCACAATAAAATAAAAAGTGGACTGCGTTCTTGAAATTTAAGTCACTGTTCAATTATAACAATTATTTCAGTATAATATAAATGTACAAAAGGAAACAATTTCTTAGTTTTTACGAAAAAATCCAATTAATAACCTTAAATCTAAATGAATGATGCTATTATCTAAGTTAATGAAAAAGGAACGGTCTCACAAATTTATAGGAACGCAGTCCAATTTAAATTTTTTTAGATGAAGTATAGTTACTGTGTTCCATAAACTTGAGAAAATAACATGATAAATTTATATGAATGAAGTTTAATAAATAATTTTCTTCTTGAAATAAAAAGTAATGACTGCGTTTCCAAATTTTGAGAGAATGAATTTGAATACATTCCATTTCCAAAAATTAAACTTATATAAAAAAAGATGAAAAACATATTGTCCCAGCATTAAAAAAAGAAGTCCATTTAATGAATTGCTATATAAATTATTAAACAAATTGAAAAGAAACAGTCATTCAAATTTATGCAGTCCGATGTCTATTTTCCTTATTGAAATGATAGTTGGTTACTCCATTCCAGAAATTTGAGAAGATGTTTCAATATTGGCTTGTTCCTTAAACATTAATAACTGGACTTTATTCTTTAAATTTATGAGACCATCTCTTATTAGTCATTTAATCAATGAATATGTGCATAAAAAAGGAAAATGTCTCTTTATTTTCAGGAACGCAGTCAACCAATAACTCATATCTGGATTTACCATACTCTTAGTTTTACTATTGGAAAAGGAACAGTCTTAATAGTTATTAGAAACACAGTCCATTTTCCTATTTGATAAAAACAAAATAACTTGACTGCGTTCCAAAAATTTGATGCACAGTATAATAGAAGTTTAAGAGAAATATATTTTAAAATATAATTAGTAGGCTAACATAATACTTACCCAAATTATTATCAGCAGCAAGTTTTAGTGACAATTAATAGTATTGATAAATACTGTTTAAATTTTGCATGTGAAATAAATTGAATTTATTTAAATGGAATCAGGTGTTCAGAAAGCAATCAATCTCCAATTTTATTGAACTTAAGAGTAAATTATCTTTTATCCTGTTTCAAGAGCATTCCAGCGCGTCATCTATTAATTATTTCATGAGGCAAAATATTTAAAAAACTGGACGATAGAGGGAAATGAATTTTGGCGTGAATTTTAGCATCTTTTACCAAGAATATAGAAAATAAAAAAATAAATATAAATCAATAATGGCGTCGCAAAGCTTTGAACCAGTAATTTCTTCTCCCGAGAAACATGTTTCGAACGATGATTTTGATGACGAAAGTATTATTGATAATATATTGTCACAAATACCGTTGACAGAAAATAACAACGAATATATTGTGACCGACTCAATTGGAGAAACCACCATTGAAGTAAACTCAGAGGAAGTTTATAAAACACCTAAAATAAATGAAAACCAAAATAAAACCAAAGAAACCAAGAAAGAATTAAAAGAAGAAATTAAAAATGAAGAAAGAAAACTGGAAAATGAACTAAAAGAAAAAAAAAGAAAAATAGATCTAGAAAGTCGAAAAATAGAATATGTGTTGAGAGAAATCAAAAAGAAGAAAAATGTAGAGGAGAAAAGAAAAAAGAAAGATGCAGAATCATTACTTTACAGGAAATTTCCTGATAATCAAGCTACTTCCATCCTAAATGAGCTTGAGAAAAGAAATCAAGAAGCGATGAATGCTGTGCAAATGTAAGTATTCTTAGAAAATTTCAATTAAATCAAAATTATTTCCTACGGTCCATCAAAATTGTATTTAGACTTACCTACTTGTATTTACTTACCTTAATTTTAAGGGACCGTTCCTTTCACAAAATATCATTTAGCTGTGTTAACTGTCAAGAAAAAGGACGTTCCCTCAAAAACTAATATTACACAGTCAAAATTTAAACGTCTAACTTAAAAATGTCTTTCTTTTATTTCTTTTATGAAATTCATATTTACAATGAAAATGTAGAGTCAATAGACTGTTCCTTATTTCTCATTAATTACATGAATTAATTATGTGTTTTTTAAAGGAACGGTCTATTGAAATTGTTGATTTGTTTTATTCGTAGAACTCATTTCACAATTTCAAGAGACCGTTTATTTTTTAATTAGATGTTTTAATACTGAAAATCTAAGAACGGTCTCTTGAAATAATGTATAAAATCAACAATCAAAACCGAAAACCAACAACTTCAACTGACTCTTCCTTTTCTAAATGTCATTTAGTTCTGTTAGAGTTTAAGAGCAGGGAACGGCCTCTTAAAATTGCATTACCTATTTGGTATTGAAGGAAGAGAAAAATTTCAAGAGACCGTTCCTTGTTTTTCATTAATAACATAACTAAAGATTGTATTTTGAAACAACGTTCTATAGAAATTGCTGGTTTCTTGGTTTTTAATGTCAAACTTACATTAGAATTTCAAGAGACCGATACTTTCAAAAAAATTTATTTATTTAAAGAATATTATAACTAACTAATAAACTATAAAAATAATAATAACTAACTAACTAATTTTGAAAAAAACATTATTTAAAACATTTCTTAATACGCTTAGCTATCTTAAAAAACTTCCTCGTTTCAAAAATCTATAACTTTAAAATTTTTAAAGGGCCCAAAATCATGCCGCTGCAATGATAGGTTAGTTGGGATGGCCAGGGAACATGCTCATCTACTAAGATACCGGTGAGCTGCTTTAAAACAATCAGAAAAGATGGCAGCATCTGCACGTCAATAAAAGTATGCCTTTGCCTTTTGGTTAAATGTCGTGTATTTATTGATGTTTTCTGAATAAATACATGTTTCGGATTCACTTGACTATTTTTTCTTAAAGTTAAAAGAATAATATTTAAAAAATTATATTATTTAAAAACACATTATATTTTTCAATCAAAACCTTGTCTACTGCATCCAAGAATTAGTCGTCCAAAAGCCTCAACCCGCCATTTACCTTAGCCAGTAGGTGGCAACTTACAGCCAATCACAGGATGCGTGCATTGCAAAACACTCAAAACTCCTCCCACATTTTTCCTAAGATTTTTATAGAGTATAGACTAGTATACGGCGGCCCGTCCCAGGACGGATAATGAGTAACCCTAGTCTTGAGTGTTGGTGTGGAAGGTCGGACCTGTCCTTAAACCCATTAATCCACTAAAAGCCCCTTAATCCACTTTAAGCCTCTTAATCCATGTAAAACTGCTGATTCCACGTAAAGCCCCTTAACCTACTTACAACTTATTAATCCACTTAAATCCACTTATTGTCAAGTCGTACCTCTCATACACGTAACAAACAATGGAGAAAAACAAATCACGGTTGAGGTAAACGGTCGGTTGAACTGCCTCCAAGGCCATGCCCGTGCTCCTTACTTGGTCCTTTACCTGCAGTTTTAGTGCTTTACCAATGCCCGTCCCCTGCCCGTCGTTCACAACCTGTCCGTTGTTTCCGCCCTGCCCACTCATCTCGCCCTGCCCGTGGATCTTGCCCTGCCCGTAGGTCTACACCTGCCCGCCGTTTTCCTTAGTCCGTCCTTTTACCCGCCCTGTCCGCGGAAATTCGAAAGAAAAATGTTAATCCATGCCGGCGGCAGTTCAAACCCTTTTCAGGAAGTCGACCTTTTTCGAGGTAGTCGACCTTTTTCCAGATAAAAAAAGTCACGTGAACCCCCTCGAACCAATAGTAGCACGCGCACAATGAAAGTTCCCCGGACCAACAAACAGACAGATACACAAACAAATCCCTCCCACAAATACCCTTTGCGCATTAATAGAAGTAGTAGACGATGCCCGTCCCCTGCTCGTCGTCTCAAACCTGTTCTTTGTTTCCGCCCATCCCGCGGGTCTCGCCCTGCCCGCCGTTTTCCTCCGTCTGTCCTTTTACCCGCCCTGTTCGCGCAAATTCGAAAGAAAAAGGTTAATCCTAACCGGCGGCAGTTCGAATACTTTTCAGGTGGTCGAATTTTTTCCAGGTAGAAAAAGTTACGTGAACCCTTTCGAACCAATGGAAGCGCGCGCACTGGAACAAAAGGGAACAATCTTTTAATGGTGTTGGAACGCAGTCAATTGAGCTATCAAGAACAAATGCAATGGTGGTTCTTTGAGGGATGAAAAAAGGAAATGTAGTCTACAGGATGTTGGAACGTAGTCAATGGAAATGTAAAAAAAACATGAATTAGTGCTTGTATGAGGGATGCAAAAATTGAACGGTCTCTTAAGGGGTTTTAAGAACTCAATGATTTTGGGGTTGTTTGAAGGATGCAAAAGGGAACGGTCTCTGAAAAGTGCTGGAACGCAGCCAAAGGGAATGTGGAAAACCCAATGAATTGGTGGTTGTTTGAGGGATACAAAAGGGAACGGTCTCTCAATGGTGTTGGAACGCAGTCAATTGTTGAGGACCAAGAATTGGTGGTTGTTTATCGATAAAGTATCTAGTTATCCCCATCTACTGGCCAAAAAATATACTGCGTACATGATTGTATCAATATAAAAAACACGGTTAACATAATATTTAAAAATTATATGCAGAAGGGATTGTGATTTGTGATAACCACGGTACTACTAACAAGCCTCAAACAGTAAAACAAAAAAATAGCAGTTTTTTCTAATTTGCATCGATAGTCGTCAACAATCGTCTTTTATTACGGCGAGAATTTGTTTAATGTAGTTTGTAGTAGCGCTAAGGTTAACGAGTTGGTCTGTGAACATTAAGTTCGGAGTTCAAATCCAGAAGCGACTGTATATTTTTTCTTGATGATTGGCTCTTGAAAATACATTTTTAACGCATTTGAAAGCTAGCAGACGACGGAAAGATTAGATTTTTGTTTACAATTTGTATCGATACTACCCAACAGCAATTAATCTTTTTTATGCTGAAAGTTCTCTATAGACTACTGGTGCAGTGGTATAATACAAGTCTAGTGATATTAAGGTAGTTGATTCAAACCTAACCGAAGAAATTTTTTCAGCGGTTTTATTGTAGGGAAAAGCTTGCCTAAATTATTTTTGATGGATTTTATAAATCGGTTGCATAACAGACCTATATTTTTTTAATTCTAATGTTTCTTATTGTACTTTGAATTAGTAATTAATTTAATTTTAAAAGAAATAGTAATTGCGGTGGCAACCCTTATATCTATCAACATTAAACAAATTTGCTATCCAGCCAAATATAGTGTTACAGACGACGATAATTTTAGATTTTCGTCTGCAATTTGTATCGATACTACCCAACAACAAGAAAATCATTGTTGTGCTGTATCAAACTTACAGAGTATTGGCACAGTGGTATAATAAAGGCTACCGATGCAGAGGTATTGGGTTCAAACCTGAACGAAGAATGTTTTTCAACGATTTTATTGTAGGGAAAAGATTGCTTAAATGATTTTTGACGGGATTTTCTAAATCAATTGCATAACAGACATATTTTTTTGAATTCTAATGTTTCTTATTGTAATTTGAATTAGTAATTAATTTAATTTAAAAAGAATTAGTTATTGTTGTGGCAACCCTGATATCAATAGTAAACAAATTTACTATCCAGCAATTTCTACGCCTTATCCTGCAAGCCTTCCGCTCCACTCCCATCATACAATTACAGCTGGAACTCGGGATAGAACCACTCATAGACAGACGTAAATACCTTGCAACAAGATATTTAGTAAGAGCTACAACAAACAACCACAATAACCCAGTTCAATCTTTACTAAATAACTTGCAACACCATCGAACAAGTTGGAAAATTCGATCCACACCAAGCCTGATCCTAATCAACGACTACCTTAACGAATGCCTTAATGATAGGGGAAGAATAGAGGCACACCAAATAGGACACTTACCTCCGCCATGGGAAATCAAGCACTTTCCATTCCAAAAACTGGCCATCAGCAAGAGGGAAGCCATATAGAACCCTCCTAAAACAAGAGCACTCTTTGACAAATTTCTAGTTAACATGCCCAAGTACAGCATGGTATACTTCACTGACGGTTCCCATGACCATATACAAGATGTAGCTGGATATAGTGTATGGTGCCCAAAACGTCATCTGGCAGAATCCTGGAAACTGACCGAAGCTCGCAGCTCTACAACGACGGAGCTATGTGCAATAGAAAGAACATTAGATATTATCAAAGAGTATGAAGCACAAGACAACGTACTAGTATGTGACTCTCTATCTGCCCTCCAATTGACTACAGGTTCAAAATCCACCAAAACTGTTCTAATTAACAAGATCCTGCAAAAACAAGAAGATATAAGAAGCTCTAAGAAACAAATAATTAAACTGTGGATCCCAAGCCACGTAGGTATTGCAGGAAATGAAAGGGCTGACTCCCTAGCCAAACTTGGACACACATCCTCCCTTGTAAATGAGAACAACAACAACTCAGTAGAAGAAATCCTACAAGAAATTAAAAAAAACATCAACAAAGCCACACTTACCAATCTCACCTCTATACAAAGCTCTTCAAACAGGATAAATGTTATGCTGCGTACAGAAATGGGCCCCCTCACCTGGCATCTGATATTTTCAACTCCAATCAACCGTAAACTCCATATACTTCGCAGTAAACATAACAAGTTGTCACCTATCATGTCTAAAATAGACGAAACAATAGACTCCCAATGCCGAACATGCCACATCTCTCTTACTTCTGAACACATCATTATCCACTGCCCAAACTTCCAACCTGAAAGAGACAAACTGAAACAAATAATGCAAAAATTGAATACTGATTTCTCTCTACCTACTGTACTCGGCATTAACTCATCTATTCCCATTACCAACCAATATGTTATACAAAAAGCACTTGTGAAATTCCTTGGAGAAACTAATATTCTCAGCCAACTGTAAACAGAAACGCTGAGGAAACGCGACTGTGACCAAACAAAACGCACATGAAAACTCCCGGAAATATAACAGTGACACCTAACGGCGCAAAAGGAGTCTAAAGAGACTCCAAAACTGGCTGCAGAAGCAGCCGGGTGCCTAAAACTTGAAACTTGAAACTAACCAACAACAGACAATTCTTTTTAACTTACACAACAATTATCAAATTGATTGGCATAGTGGTATAAGACGAAGCTTATAACAACAAGGATCCGTGTTCGATCTCAATAAACAACAAAACTCTTTTATTGCACATTAGTCTGAGAAAATGGTGATTTTACAGTGGTAATCGTTGATAATTTGAAGGTGTGACTTTGACTTTTTTCTATTTGATTTTCTATTTGGAAAATTATATCGATTGTCGTTCATATAGTTTACTTTAAATGTAGCATAAACTGAATAATATTGCAGGCAATTATAGCTCTGTGGTATCATACAGTATTTGGGATTTAGAGTATCGAAGTTCAAATGTCACACCATCAACATCTTTTATTTCGTATGGGGTATTAACATTTATTTTTTGTGTTCTTTACGTTTGGACTATTTTGCAATTAGAAATCGTCTTAATTTTTTCGTTTAGCATGAAAAATACAAAAAATTCGATGTAAAATTCGATAAAAATATAGATAAAACTAGCTTTGTAACATACTGTTTAGTCTTAAGAAAAGCAGACGATGATCAGTTCAGATTTGTATTGTGTAATTTATATCGATATTCGGTAACAAAATAATTGTTCTTTGCATGACACACTTGTTTATCGTCTCAATAGCTCTGTGGATGAAGACAACAATGGCATGACAAAGGATCAGAGTTCAAATCCAGCGATGGGTATGGATCTATTATTATTTTTATTGTTTTTGACAATACGCCATGTATTGAGTATCGGGAAAACTACTTGGAAAGTATCGATACAACGATATATCTAAAAATATCGACTATCTAACATTTATCTAAAAATATCGATATATCGTTAAATATTTACAATAAAAGAATTTAGAAAGTCGCCAACACTAGTTGGTTGAGTGATGCAAAAGGGAAGGTTTTTTAAATGGTGTTGGAATGCAGTCAATGGAGCTGGTTAGAACACAATGAATTGGTGCTTGTTTTAAGGAATGCAAAAGGGAACAGTTTCTGAAGAGTGTTAAACACAGTCATTTGGGTTGTAAACAACACAATGAATATGTGGTTGTTTGAGGGATGCAAAAAGGAGCGGTCTCTTAAAAGTGTTGGAACGCAGTCAATGTAGCTGTTGAAAACACAAAGAATAGGAGGTTGTTTGAGGCAAGCAAAAGGGAACGGTCTTTGAAGATTGTTGGAACACAGTCAAAGGAGCTGGTGAAAACAAAATGAATTGGGCCTTGTTTGAGGGATGCAAAAGGGAACTGTCTCTTTAAGGTGTTTGAATGCAGTCAAAGGAGCTAATCAGAATACAATGAATTGGTGGTTAGTTGAGGGATGCAAAAGGAACGTTCTCTGAAGGGTGTTGGACAGCAGTCATTGGAGTTGTTTAGAACATAAAGAATGTGTGATTGTTGAGTGATGCAAAAGGGAACGGTCTCTAAAGGGTGTTGGAACGCAGTCAATGGAGATGGTGGAAAAACAATGAATTGGGGCTTGTTTTGGGGGATGCAAAAAGGAACGGTCTCTGAAAAGTGTTGGACTGTAGTCAACACAGCTGGTGAAAACACAATGAAATGGGGCCTGTTTGAAGAATGTAAAAAGTAACGGTAAAAAGTAAAACAAATTGAAGCGATGGAATTTAATTTCACTTTTATATTGTTAAACCGGCACGGGAATTAACATACAATATTTAAATGAATTATTCTCTTCGAGGACCATAGTCAGTTTTTCGGAAAAGCTGTGTTGAGGTTACCGTGTGAACGATCTGGTCCTTGTGTTACGAATTCTCCAGCTCCTAACGGGTTGTTCTGGTTCAGCAGGTGAAGGTTCCTCAGTTTCTCCAACCTCACTTCTGACTTCACAATCAGCAAGGTTAGGGATGAAGTCGTCCGGCTCCGACTCTGGAACACCTGGAGGAGTTTGTGGGTCTGGAAGCTGCTCGACTGGTCGCGGACTATATGGCCGATAGAAACGAAGTTTCTTCGGTGATGGCGGGGAAATAAAATCCGCTAGCCGCGGTCCAGTCTTCCAGCGTGATTGAGCGGATCCAGCTAAAGCTGCCCTCAAAGCTTCCGGTGGTTCTGGTGTTTGGATTACAGTCAGAAAGAGCATTAAGTAGTTATAAGATCGATGGCATCAGGAGATTCGCAAGACTTGGATTATTTCACAGAAAAAATGGAGTCAGATGACGATCGTATAGACATAATTTTGTTGCAAATGCCGTTGCTTTAGAACGAAGAAGTCGAAGTTGCTGTCTTCGAAACTATCATGGAGAAAGAGGATGACGAAGTAAGTCATGTTTCGGAAGGTGAAATGATGGAAAGTGTGGGAAAGGAGGAAGAAGGAGGCAAAGGTAGTCAAGGTCACGAAGAAAAAAATAAGAAAGAACAAAGAAGTACAGAGGAAGAAAGACGTGAGGCCAGTAGAGGTGAAAATGAAAGTGCGATTGAAATAGGAAATGTAGACGAAGAAGCGGAAAATGTAACGGAAAAAGAATTGTTGGAGAAGAAAAGGATAATTGATCGCGAGAAAAGGGAAATTGAACAAAAAATGAGAGAAATAAAGGAGAAAATAAATGTCGAAGAACAAAAAAGAAAAAGGTCTGCGGAATTGCTGCGGTATCGAAGGTATCCTGAAAACCAGGCTACACAGTTAGTGAAACAAATGGAGAAGAGGCTAACCGAAGCCAAAAATGCGGCAAAACAGTAAGTGTCATCCAGTATTCATCACATCACATTTCATCAGTTCGTTGTACTGCTTCGTATATTTGTAATCCAAATGTCATTCGGTTTCTAGGGCCTACATGCACGCATTAGAAATGGAGAAAATGGTGAGTCTGGCCCGACAACACGTACATTTGCTGATGTGCAGGAGGGTGGCACTCGAACAATTGGATAAAAAAAGTGCGAAAACTGAAACAAACGAATAAATGAAAAAAAAGGCAAACAATCTTGTGACTAAACAATTTAGGCTTTATTGTTGCTGCAATGTAATAACATCAAACAGTTATTAATCCTTAGAGGAGTTTCTACCTCTGTGTAACCGTTCAACATTCAGGAAATGAATGTGATTGATTGATGCAAAAGGGAAGAGTTGTTCAAAGGTGTTGAAACGCAGTCAATGGTTCTGCAACAAACACAATGAATTTGTGGTTTTTGAGGGATGAAAAAAGGAACAGTCTCAGAAAAGTGTTGGAATGCATTCAACGGAACTGATGGAAACAAAATCAATTAGGGTTTATTTTAAGGATGCAAAAGAGAACGTTCTGTAGAGTGTGTTGGAACTCAGACAATGGACCTGGTAAAAACACAATGGATTGGAGCTTGGTAGAGGGATGCAAAAGGGAACGGTCTCTGAAAAGTGTTGGAACGCAGTCAAAGCAGCTGTTTATAACACAACAGATTGGTTCTTGATTTAGGGATGCAAAAAGGGAACGGTCTCTCAAGTATGTTGGAACGCAGCCAATTGAGCTGTTTATAACTCAAAGAGTTGGTGGTTATTTGAGGGATGCAAAAGGGAACGGTCTCTTAAAAGTGTTGGAACGCAGTCAGTAGAACTGTTGAGAACAAAATGCAGTGGTGGTTGTTTGAGGGTGCAAAAGGGAACGGTTTCTTAAAAGTGTTGGAACACAGTCAGTGGAGCTGTTGAGGGCTTCAAAAGGTAACGGTCTCTTAAAAGTGTTGGAACGCAGTCAGGGGAGCTATTGGGAACAGTATGCAATAGTGGTTGTTTGAGGGGTGCAAAAAGGAACGGTCTCTTAAAAGTGTTGGAACGCAGTCAGTGGAGATGTTGAGAACAGTAAGCAATAGAGGTTGTTTGAGTGCTACAAAAGGGAACGGTCTATTAAAAGTGTTGGAACACAGTCAGTGCAGCTGTTTAAATCACAAAGAATAGGAGGTTGTTTGTGGGATGCAAAAGGGAACGATCTCAGAAGATTGTTTGAACACAGTCATGAAGCTGGTAAAAACAATAATGAATGGTGGCTTCTTTGAGCCTTGAGGGATGGAAAAGTAGACAATCTCTTAGGGGTGTTGGAAAGCAGTCAATGAAGCTGGTGAAAACACAAGGAATTGGGGCTTGTTTAAAGGATTCAAAAGGGAACGGTCTCTGAAAACTGCTGGAACGCAGCCAATGGGGCTGTTGACAACCCAAGGAATTGGTTGTTGTTTGAGGGATGCAAAAGGGAACGGTCTCTGAAAGGTTTTGGTAGGCAGTCAATGGAGCTGTTTAAAAACCAAAGAATATGTGGTTGTTTGAGGGATACTAAAGTGAACGGTCTCTGAAGGGTGTTGAAACACAGTCAAAGCTGTCAACAACAAAATGAATTGGTGGTTGTTTAAGGGATGCAAAAGGGAACAGTCTCTGAAGATTGTTGGAACACAGTCAAAGCAGCTGGTAAATACAAAATGAATTGGGGCTTGTTTGAAGGATGCAAAAGGGAACGGTCTCTCAATGATATTGGAATGCAGTCAATGGAGCTAATTAGAATACAATGCATTGGTGGTTGTTTGAAAGATGCAAAAGGGAACGGTCTCTGAAGGGTGGTGAAAAGCAGTCAAGGGAGCTGTTAGGAATACATTGTAATGTTGGTTGTTTTAGGGAAGCAAAAGGGAACGGTCTCTTAATTTGGTTGGAACGCAGTCAATGGAGCTAATCATAATACAATGAATTGGTGGGTGTTTGAGGGATGCAAAAGGGAGCGGTCTCTGAAGGGTGGTGAAAAGCAGTCAATGGAGCTGTTAGGAATACATTGTAATGTTGGTTGTTTGAGGGAAGCAAAAGGGAACGGTCTCTTAATTTGGTTGGAACACAGTCAAAGGAGCTGTCCAGAACACAAATTAATAGAGGTTGTTTGAGGGTCACAAATGGGAATAGACTCTTAAATTTGTTGGAAAGCTGTCAATGGAGATGTTAAGAAAACAAAGATTATGTGGTTGTTTGAAGGGTGCAAGTGGGAACGGTCTCTGAAGGGTGGTGAAAAGCAGTCAAGGGAGCTGTTAGGAATACATTGTAATGTTGGATGTTTGAGGGAAGCAAAAGGGAATGAACTCTTAATTTGGTTGGAACGCAGTCAAAGGAGCTGTCCAGAACACAAATTAATAGAGGTTGTTTGAGGGGTGCAAAAGGGAACGGACTCTTAAATTTGTTGGAATGCTGTTAATGGAGCTAATCATAATACAATGAATTGGTGGTTGTTTGAGGGATGCAAAAGGGAACGGTCTCTGAAGGGTGGTGAAAAGCAGTCAAGGGAGCTGTTAGGAATATATTGTAATGTTGGTTGTTTGAGGGAAGCAAAAGGGAACAGTCTCTTAATTTGGTTGGAACGCAGTCAAAGGAGCTGTTGAGAACATAAAGAATGTGTGATTGTGGAGTGATGCAAAAGGGAACGGTCCCTCAAAAGTGTTGGAATGCAGTCAAGGAATCTGTGAACAACATAATGAATTAATGGCTGTTGGAGGGATGCAAAAGGGAACGGTCTCTTAAAAGTGTTGGAACACAGTCAGTGGAGCAGTTGACAACAAAATGCAATGGTGGGTGTTTGAGGGGTGCAAAAGGCAACCGTTTATGAAATTAATTGGAAGGCAGTCAATGAAGCTCTAAAAAAAAAAAGAATATGTGGTTGTTTGAGGGATGCAAAAGAGAACTGTCTCTAAAATTTTGTTGGAATGCAGTCAATGGTGCTGATAAAAAGATAAAGAATTGGTGGCTTGAGTTAAAGGAAGCAAATAAACAGTCTAATTCAGTTTGTTATTGCATATTAAATTGCTTGAAATTAGTAAATTGTAATAGTGGACGGCTGATGGCGTAGAAAAATGTACGTATGATGTCAGCCATGTTGGAAAAGACGTGGAGATAAATTGCGGAATGCAGGGTTTGGATTGGCTACAGCAAAAATCACTTGACTCGCATGCAACCAATGGCAGCGTGCGCCTACACGAAATTTCTCGGACAAACAAACAGACAGACAGATACACAAACAAATCCCGCAAACAAATACCCCTTTCGCTTTTATAAAGGTAGGAGGACTAGTATACGGCGGCCCGTCCCAGGACGGTAATAGGTGAAGTCTAGTATTCAGTGTCTGCTGTGCATTTAGTCGACTTTTACTTTTAATTTCTGCTGCACGTTAGTTGAGTTATACTTGTATTGTGTGCTGCACGTTAGTTTATTTATAATTATATTGTCTGCTGCACGTTAGTCGACTTTTACTTTAATACCCCTTATACTTTTTATACCTTAATCTACTTTAAGCCTCTTAATCCATGTAAAACCGCTTAATCCACGTGTAGCCACTTAATCCATGTTAAGCCGCTTAATCCACGTTAAACCACTTTCTCCATGTAAAGCCCCTTAATCTCCTTATGATTTATTAATCACTTTAAGCCCCTTCATCCATGTTAAGCTGCTGAATCCACGTATTGTAAGTCGCACCTCTGATACACGTAACAAACAATGGAGGAAACACATTTATTCAAGTGTCCAACTACTATTACCTGTCAGCAGTTGAAAGTGAAAAGAAACAGTTTTATTGTATTGTTAATGTAAGGGTATTACTAATGTAGGTCCAATGTGGCTTTGAATACAAAATGTAAGACTTGGAATTAAAAATTCATGGTTGAGTGCACTTGGGAACTGCCCCCAAGGCCATGCCCGTGCTCCTTATTTGGTCCGTAGACCGAGGCGGAATTTAGTTCCTCTTTGTGGTTGATGGATTGGTAGTCCAACTTGTCTTAATCACTGGGGCGGTGATATTTTATTCGGCTTGCTATTCGAGGAGAACTGCTTTGTAAACAACGTTTTTGGTGAAAACCTTGTTTTTGTCTTGCTCCGTGGATTGCGGAAGATTCCGAAGTAGCTTGCCTTGTTTGTCCGTTTCTTCGCACTGAATTTTAACACCTTCCCTCGATGTGGCTCGTGAGAACGCAACGTATAGTTGGCCGTGGCTGAAGACGGATTCAGGAAGGTAGATGCCTACTCGCTCAAAAGTCTGTCCCTGTGACTTGTTGATGGTCATAGCGAAAGCCACAAGCACAGGAAACTGCAATCTTTTGAGTTTGAAGGGCAAGTCAGAGTCGGTGGGAGACATGGACATCCGCGGAAGGAAGACGTTGTGTCCTTTGTGTTTCCCGGCCACGATCTCTGCCACAATCAGGTTACCGCTGAGCGCCTTGATGATGAGCCTCGTGCCGTTGCAAAGTCCCTGTCGCGAGTCAATGTTCTTGAGAAGAATGACGATGGCTCCTATTTTCAGTTTCAGTTGGTGCAGTGGTAGCCCGGAGACGTTGAAGGTATTAAAAATTTCCGGAGGGTAGTTGGAAATTTCCTTTGGGTCCTCTGAATCGATAATGTCGATACTTTTGCAGAATTTCAACGCAACAGGCATCTCGCCAATGATCTTGTTGTTGATCATAAGACAGTCTTCATTCTTGGGACATAGAATAGCCCGGTTACAAACTTGTTCTCTGATGCTTTCGTTTAAGAGATCCGATGGATCGCCAAAGACGTGTTCGATTAAGTTAGTTCGAATGTTGAGAAGGTCTTGCGGAATTTCGATGAGATCTGGGTCATTGAGCCGCGGTGTTTGTGCCAAAGATCCGTTTCCCAGTTGAATGAGCCAATCAGCGAAATCTTGACTACCATCGGCGGTGCGCATGTTTTGCACCAATTGAAGCTGTCGAAAAAGAGGCCAAGTCGCGTTATTGGTGATGGTCCCTTCGATGATTTTTACCCTGTTTCCGTGTCTCACAACGGGCAAGAACTGTCTAAAATCGCCGCCGAGCAAGAGAACTTTGCCACCGTAGGGATCGACGCGATTCTTCATGACAGTTTGGAAAAGATGATTGATCGCGTCGAGGGCGTGGTTGGTCTTCATGGTGGCTTCGTCTGAAATTATGAGACTGGCGTTTCTGATCAGTTGCGCGTTGTAGCTAGCTTCTTCGATTTTCGATCGTGTCGTCTCTGTTATTGGAGGATAAATCTTGAACTGCGAATAGTAAGTTGTTCCGTCCAGTAACAAATTTGACGCGTACCCCGTGGAAGCCACTGCGATGACTTGTCTCCCTTGGCCTTGGAGGACGGTGATTAGGGTGTTGTAGAGAAAGGTCTTTCCCGTTCCTCCAGGACCGTCTAGGAAATACTGCCGCGGATGTGAGTTGTTGACATCGTTGACAGCAGTCATGACTTGATCAAAGGCTGCGCGTTGCCCATCGTTGAGTTGCGCCAACATCATTTCGCCCATCAGTCTCTTTTCTCTTTGACTGTTTTCGTTGTTCTCTTCCATCTGAGCTTCGACCAGTTGGTTAATCAGATGGAAATCCGGGACAGTCAAGGAGAGATCTTCCATCGTCTGATTGTGGAGACGTAGCTTGTTCTGAATCCATTTCAATGTCAAGTTCTTGGCCACGTTGGCTTCATGCCCGCTTCTAATGTAGTATTCTATCAGATGGTTCAGGTTGATTTCAAACAGATGCAGAGCGTCGGAGGGATTAGAGAAGAGGCAAATGTCGACAAAAAGCTGCCTCAGCTGAAGAGGCATTTGGAATGCTGCCGCTTCTTGCATGGCTCTAGCCCAAGCTGTGTCGTCTTCCAGCAAAATCAGTGCTATTGCTGCCGCTTTAAAAGTGGGATGTACAATCTGGTCGACTGTGTCGCAAATCTTCAAAGCTTGTTGGCCCTTTAACGTTGATGAGAAGCAAACGAAGGCAATGCCGTTCCACCTGTCGAATGCCAACCGTGTATAGGCGACCGATGATCTTGGCCCGTTTCATGCGAGGCTTACACGAATTGGTTTTCTTGATGAAAACGTAGTGGTGAGGAATTTCTCTGTAGAAATATTGCCGTGCGCTCTCGTCGACGCGATTCAACTTGAAGAAAGCAGTCAAGTTGGTGTCTCTCGAAGCGGCATTGATGGCGGCTTGCATTTCATTTCCCGGTTGGAAAAAGACGGGCTGCTCTCGGGGCAAATGGATGGCCAGGCGATAGATGGCATGCGAACGGTCGGAAAAGGGAAATTTGAAGATTCACCAACAGGCTTCCGGCGCGCTGACGTAACGCGCTTCAAGATGGAACGTGATTTCGTCCCACTCCACCCTTGGTTCTTCGCCTTGTACCAGATGATACATTCCCACTTTTTGATCCATTTTCAGGCAATCGTACCCTTTGTAGACGTACTTGAAGATGTACTTTACGCGGACGATGGATGCGCAGTATTCGAGGTTGACGTGGGAACCATACTTGAGGGATAACCAAGGGTTGTAAGGAACGACCCATCTGTTGTCAACTTCGAAATGCGTGTGTCCTCGTTTCAAGCGGTGTACAACGAACGTATCTCTTCGTCTGTAAGTGGGGTAGCCGTTATCGTTTAGGAGTGTTTCTTGGCTATGTTGCTTCGGAAAAGCCTTTGAGCACTTGTCGCCGTCCATGCAAGGGGACTTTTTGTTGATTAACCCACACGGACCGTGAATCATGTGGGTCATGACGCTCTTATAAAGTCTCGGATGCGTTGTTCTATCGGGAATTTCCGCGCACATGGTTGCATCCACATCTTCCGCTGTAGCAGGGGCGTCACGCTCTTCGATCCAAATGAGCATGTGAAAGTGGGGCAATCCACGCTTCTGAAATTCAATGACGTGTATCCGTGCAGTCGCAAATCCCAGCACCTGCCACTTTTCAATGTCATTGACCAACTCAATTTTCTTTTGCTGGAAGACTCTTGCGACTATATCGGGCCGATCTGGTGCCGACAGATGGCTGGGAATGTTGGCCGTGATTTCCCTCCACTTTGGGTTGCAGGTGAAAGCCAGGAAGAATACTGGCTTGCCGAATTTACCACAGATGGCCATTGCATCTTGGTACGCTTGCTTCATCGCCCTTGGATTTCCGATGAAACTCGAAGGGAGGACGTGATAAGACGTAAGGTTTTCTCGTTCGGCGCGATTAAGCAAGTAGTCCAAGAGACCGTCGTATTGAGCCACATGCAGCTCCGCCTGATGTTCGCGGATGTACTTGACGCGGTTGGCTTCAATCTTGACATAAAAATCGACCGTCCATTACTGAGTGAGTGATCCGCGGGCCAAGACGTTGTTGAAATTTTCCCGAATCGACATGAGAAAGCTGTAAAATTCGCACTGCGTGACCCTTTTTCGTCTTCCTTCGCCACGATTCAATCGATGGGGGTCGTTATCGTCATCATCCATTTGCTCCTCTGGTTCCGGTTCTGGTTCTTCCACCAGCTCTTCCTCACCAGCTAAGGCTTCTACTGGTGCATTTTCTAGCCGCACCATCTCATTAAGTCTTGGGAGATCGATCTCTTCCTCTTCATCCACATCCATTGCCCGTGCTGCTGCTTCCTCTCTTTCACGTCGTGTAGTGGTGGTATAAGGCATGTTTACATGCCAGCCATCGTCACCGTTAGGGAAGAGCAAAGGATATGTCATGGGGTCGCACATGGGCTGTTGTGTGTCAATCTGAACGAATGTTCTCCCTCTGACTGGGATGAAGAGATGGCCACGGATATCTCTCTTTGCTGGCGGCTCACCGTTTGCGCTTTTGAAAATCACAGCAATCTCGTTTGTCATCGGGCTGTTGTAACGTCTCTGATCTAGATTTCTTCGATCACTGCTGATGATCATTCCTATTGTTTGGTGTGGTAGATTCTCATCTTGGGCTCGGTGGTACTCTTCTTCAAGCACTTGACGCATCATCTTGTAAATGGCTGCGTACGGATTCTTTTCTCGGAGCATTGCGTCCAATTCCTCCATCAAGTTCCTGCAGCATCCTCCGTTTGAGGTGGAAAGCGCTCTGAACTCGCCAGCCTGCGCAGCGTCCATGAAATAAAGATCCGCATACCTAGGATTGTTCGTATTGGGGCCTACGGGTGTGGTGTTGTGGTACACTTGACCGTGGATTCTGAAACCATAGGGTCCACGCCCTGGGGGAGATGAAATATTGGCTCCCAACGAAGCAAAAGCGTGAGCGCTGTTGTAATTGCGGATCTTCTTCATAAACGCTTTCGCCTTTGGATGGTCATTCTGCAATAGTTTAACCAGCGGTTGGGGGCACTCTTTTGGAGGTGGGAGAATCACCTTTCTTTTTGCGCAGCATTGGGTGAATTTCTTGTCTGTCGGTTGTTCACCCTTGAAATGCCTGGCATTACATTCGCCGCACGTGACGGTCATTTCTCCACAATCGTGCATTAAGACACGGTCTTCGGAAGCCAATGTTTTGCAAGCCGCTCTATGAGTTCCTGGCACTCCCGCACGGTTGCGGGCAGTCAATAGCTCTTCGCGAAAAGTGCGCTCCTTTTCCAATGGTAAAATTTCAGCATGTTCCAATGCATTTATGGCACGAAGTAATTCCTCGTCTTCCTCTCTCTCTTCTCGCAAACGTTCCATTCGAAATTGACTCTCTTCTCGTCTTTCTTCCCTTTCTTCTTCTATCTCTGCCGCTCTGTAGTTGGCTGTTTGTTCCCTGTTAAGTTCCCTACGTATTTCCGCCTCTTCTTCCGTTTCTTCAACCAGATACATCTGATGACGCAATCTGTCAGCCATGGCACGCGACATCCTCTCTTCTACCGTCTCTTGGGCGCGTAGGACTTGATGACGCAAGTTATCCTCGATCATCCTTACTCTCCTGTCATCAGCGGTTTCTGCGTCGCGTACAGCTTGCTGTCTTGTTGCTTGATCTCTTAGCCTTGCACGCCTTTCTTCCTCACTTTCCTCTTCACGCAGAGCTTGCTGTCGCAATGCTTGCTCTTGTAGCCTAGCTCGTTGTATTTCGTCTGGCTCTTGAGCTCGGTTTTCTTTACGTCTTGGCGCTTCTACGTCTAGACGCACTTGCCTGTCTACTTTATCTTGGGTTTGACGTTGAACTTTTTGATCGAGACGCTGCTTTTTCTCATCGCGCACATATTGTGCCCTGGCTCTATTGTCTTGCAAACGTTTTTCTCTAGCCTCTGGATCTTCTTGCGCTCTTTTTTCTCTTTGCTTCCTATTCTTTTCTGCCTTTTCAGCATCAGTCATTTGACGACGCGGTGCCATTGTTTCATTGTTGATAATAATGGTAATGTTCGATTCTTGAATAGGACAGTCTGAGTGGAGGGCTTTTGGAGGGCTGTTGGAGGATAAAAAATGTGCAACAAATTCAAAGTTATTAAAACAGGCAATCGAATTTTGGGCAATCGAATTTTGGGGAAGGTCCAAAATGGGGAGCGTATATTGAACACCGCAAATATCCGAAAACACTTTCAAATTAGTCTCTTGAATTGACGAAAACAAAAATTACACCGCAAGAATTTCCTAAAACACTTTCAAATTAAACTAAGCCTATTAAAATGCAAAATTGAAACCGTTCCACCACACGACACCGTCCCAGGCAGTTGCTCGATGTGGTTTCCGAGTGCTTAAACCTTATAAAGTTGTTGGCCCTAAACCCCTATTCCTATATCTCCGGTATTGAAGGCCTCTTCTCAAGTCACCAGCTCTGCATTCTCTCGGCCTTACCGTAGTCTTTGGCCTCGGAGCGTGCCTGACAACGAATCATCACCCGCACAGGAAACGTTATCCACAGTGACTTGAGAAAAAACCCTCAAAGGAAGTTTTCAGTGCCGTGTTTGATCCAACAACCCTTAGGTAGGGGAAGGATTAGGTTCGGGAATACTATACTTGAATATAGAAGTGTGGATGGAATTCCCGACAGCGATGCGGCAGTTGAAGCGTCAGGGTCAGAATGTCACAATAGCGTCCAGATGAAGAATTAGGGTGCAATTCCCCCCAGTAGCAGTTTAAGTGATCGTTATGTGTTTCTGAAAAAAGTGAGAAAATTTTTTTGAAAAAATACCTATGAAAAACAGCGTAGTAGATAATAAAGTTTTCTGAGCAATCACCATCTCTTGTGTAATTTGCTGTAAATGATAACAAAAATGGCTGCGTTCCAAAATCTTTTAGGGGACCATTTTATTTTGAGAAATCTTGTACGCAGTCAATAATTCTGCATGTTTACCACAAATGGGCTGCATTCTAACATTTAGAGGAAACTTTACCTTTTGGAAAACTAAACTGATTTAGGTTGAAGCTGAAACATTGAATGTTCACATGGAATCTTGGAACGCATAAATTTTTTTCCTGCCAAATTCTGTGAAACAATTCAACACGCAGTAAAAACATTGAAATGGACATGACATCCAAATTATTGATTTGTGTCAGGATGTTAATGAAATATTGCCTTTTTAATGGTTTCAGTGTGTTTTGTGAATTAAAAAACAGAAAGGCCAAACAAAATCAAAAGAACACAGTCAACATGTCACTAAATAGAGCATTCAAATACTAAAAGGCCAAGCTGTATTGATCTATTGGAACGGACTCAAGTGTTTCTTTGCTTTCATTCAGATCCAAAAACAGTCTGCGTTTCAAGTTACTGACTAACAATTTCCTTTGTTTTTAATAAAAAAGATAGACAAAGAGTCTGTGTTACAAGGTACTGACTAATAATTTTTATTTGAAATAAGGGAATGCTTTGTGTTAAAGTTGATGCATGGAACGGTATCACCAAGCATTGGGAAAAAGTCAGTGTTTCTCCTAATCACACCAATTACAAATAAGGTGCGTGTTAGTTAAGTTTTGGGAACGTAGACTTGGTTTCTGTAAAAAATGTAGGAGATTGGCCCTTTAAGTTGTGGAACACAGCAACTACAACCAATTGATAACAGACAAACTTTCCCATTGACTATTGCTTTTACGTTGAATAATCTACACTGGCAGCCACAACATAGTATCACAGCCAATGCACATCATTTCTAGCCCATTCAAGTGTCATTTAAGGAATGAAATAAAAAAATGTATACACCTAATTTAGTAATACTTACTCCTGTCAAACGTGAACCACTGGAAACTTGATAATCACTCTTAGAAATAAAATAGTATGGATAGATACTGGTTTTCAAATTGTGCGAACGTTAATGAATGACAGCAGAATGTTGCTGCGTTCAAAGCGTGTAATCGCAATTGTTAAGGTAACACAAATTCGTCTGCTAGCCAACACTTGGCTCTACCGTTGTATTGGCTGTTTACGGTTGTTTTTTGTTTTCCGTAGATCCTAGAAACGCAGCAAACAATGTCAAATATTTTTAATTCGTTTTATTTGTTTAACTGAACGTAAAAAAGAAAAAGAATGGTTACTTGCCGAGTTTATTTCTTAAGTCATTTCAAAATTAGAAGAAATGACCGCCAACCGGGTCCATTGTTATACAAAATTTGCCCTTTCGATTCACAATGTTAACTGACACAAGGAATCCAAAGTAAACCAAGATTTCGGTCCCCTTGTAGACAATATTAATAGGAAAATTAACGTCGTTATCTAAAAACTCCGTATTTGTGAATACGAAATGGCATCTAAAATATCCGTGTTTGATAAGATACAGCTGGTGTTGTGAAATTGATGTTGTAGAAGATATTGTTGGAATGGTGCAAAAGAAAACGGTCTCTAAAGCGTGTTGGAACGCAGTCGAAAGGGCTGTTAAGAAAACAGTGTATTAGTGGTTGTTTGATGGGTGCAAAAGGGGACAGCATCTTCAAGGTGGTGGAACACAGTAAATGGAGGTTGGAAGAAAACAAGGAATTTGTGCTGGTTTGAAGGATGTGAAAAGGAGCGTTGCTTGAAGGGTATTGGAATGCAGTAGATGGAGCTGATGAAAACATAATAAATTTGGCCTTGTTTAAGGGATGTAAAAAGTAACGGTCTCAGAAAACATTTGGAATGCAGTCAATGAAGCTGGTTAGAACACAATGAATTGGTGCTTGTTTTAAGGGATGCAAAAGGGAACAGTCTCTGAAGAGTGTTAAACACAGTCATTTGGGTTGTAAAGAACACAATGAATATGTGGTTGTTTGAGAGATGCAAAAGGAACGGTTTCTTAAAAGTGTTGGAATGCAGTCATGGGAGCTGTTGAGAACAGTATCCAATAGTTGTTGTTTCATGGCTTCAAAAGAGAACAGTCTCTTAAAAGTGTTGAAACGAAGTCAGTGGAGCTGTTGAGAACAAAAAGAATTGGGGCTTTATTGACGGTGGCAAAAGGGAACGGTCTCTGAAGGGAGGTGAAACACAATCAATAGAGCTGTTATGAATACAAAGTAATGGTGGGGGTTCGAGGGACGCAAAAGGGAAAGGTCTCTTAAAGGTGTTGGATTGCAGCCAAGGGAGCTGTTGAAAACACCATGAATTGGAGCTTGTTTTAGGGGATGCAAAAGGGAACGGTCTCTGATGGGTGGTGAAACACAGTCAAGGTAGCTGTTATCAATACTGTAATGGTGCATATTGGAGGGAAGGAAAAGGGAAGGATCTCTTAAGAGTGTTTGATTGCAGCTAATGGAGCTGTTGAAAACCCAAAGAATTGGTACTTGTTTCAGAGATGCAAAACGGAACGGTCTCTTAAGGGTGTTGGATTGCAGCTCATGGAGCTGTTGAAAACACAACGAATTGGTACTTGTTTCAGGGATGCAAAAGGGAACGGTCTCTTAATTAGCTGTAAGTACTCAAACAATTGGTGGTTGTTTGAGGGATGCAGAATAGAACGGTCTCTGAAAGGTGTTGGAATGCAGTCAATGTAGCTGGTGGTAATACAATGAATTGGTGCTTGGTTTAAGGGGTGCAAAAGGGAACGGTCTCTGAAGAGTGGTGAAACACAGTCAAGGGAGCTGTTATGAATACAATGTAATGGTGGTTGTTTGAGGGCTGCAAAAGGTAACAGACTCTCAAGGGGTGTTGAACTCAGTCAATTGGGCTGTAAAGAACACAATGAATGTGTGGTTGTTTGAGTGATGCAAAAGGAACACTCTCTTAAAAGTTTTGAAACGCAGTAAAGGGAGCTGTTGAGAACAGTATCCAATAGCTGTGGTTTGAGGGCTACAAAAGGGAACGGACTCTTTAAAGTGTTGGAACGCAGTCATTGGAGCTGTTGGGAACAAAATGCAGTGAGCTTGTTTGAGGGATACAGAAGGGAACGGTCTCTCAAAGGTGTTGGAATGCAATCAATGTAGCTAATCAGAATACAATGAATTGGTGGTTGTTTGAAGGATGCAAAAGGCAACGGTCTCTTAAAAGTGTTGGGACGCAGTCAGTGAAGCTTTTGAGAACAGTATGCAATAGTGGTTGTTTGAGGGCTGCAAAAGGGAACGGTCTTTAAATGGTGTTGGAATGCAGTCAATGGAGCTGGTGAGAACACAATGAATAGGTGGTTGTTTCAGGGATGCAAAAGGGAACGGTCTCTGAAGGGTGTTCGAAAACAGTCAAAGGAGCTGTTGAAAACACAATGAATTGGGGCTTGTTTCAGGGATTCAATAGGGAACGGTCTCTGAAATTTGTTGGAAAACAGTCAATGGAGATGTTAAGAAAACAAAGATTATGTGGTTGTTTGAGGGGTGCAAAAGGCAACGGTCTCTCAAGGTTGCTGGAATACAGTCAATGGAGCTGATGAGAAGACAATGAACTGGTGGCTTGAGTTGAAGGAAGCAAATAAACAGTCTATTACAGTTTTTTATTGCATACTTAATTGCTTTAAATTAGTGAATTGTAATAAGTGATGGCGTAGAAAAATGTAAGTATGATGTCAACCATGTTGGCAAAGACATGGTGATAAATTGCGGAATACAGGGTTTGGATTGGCTACAGCAAAAATCACGTGACCTGCATGCAATCAATGGCAGCGTGCGCTTACATGAAATTTCTCGGACAAACAAACAGACAGACAGATACACAAACAAATCCCGCCCACAAATACCTCTTTCGCTTTTATAAAGATAGGAGAAGCGATAATGAGCATCGTGAACAGATACCAATTTATTTATAAAAATAATTGAAAAGTACAACTGAATGAAAATGAAATATGTGCGAAGAATAATTTCAAATTCAAATACGCGTTGAAAATGCATATAGGAATAATTGTATGATTAAAAAGCAGGTACCAGAGTCCAAACTTGACTCAATCATTAGTCTTTTTCCGTCTGGTTACTTAAGTCAAGCCGATGGCTTTGGAATCTCACTCGTTCATCTCTGAAGCATTAGAAAATGGACTACGAAATGCCAATTCATGTTCAAAACATTTTTGGTCAGTTTTTTATACAAGATCGGAGAACATATGTGATTAACAACATTATAAATCACGAAGGCCGAGAAATATGGGAAGATGTGCAACCTGCTCCACCACCTACCCCTTGGGATGTCGGGACACCTGAAACTAACGGGACCACTTCTCCAGTAGGTCGAACAACTTCCACAGATCCTAAACCCTCAAGAAAATTGGGAAAGATTATGTATTTCCTCGATTGGCTGAGGTCTTTGGACTGGAGTATAGTAAAAAAGAACCCATGGACCACCATTTGCTCCATACTTTTGGTAGTATTGACAGTGATACTGGGGTTACTCATCTACAAAAACTTTTGATCCCACGGAGAACAAAATGCAACAGCGCCTTGTGGCACTTTCCGTGTTAACAACATACTGACCAGTTCTGGTAAAGTTGTGGAAAGTTTAAACCTAGAAGAACGTGTAATCACCACCGTGCCGCCAAGAATTGCTACAGAAGAGCCCCCTGGCATGGTTCCCAACCAACCAGCCAACTGGCATGGTGCTCCGTCACCCATGCCAAGTTATGCTGCCCCGGCATCTTCATCCTATCCAGCCACTGCCACTCGTTCTCCAGCAGCAATGCCAAGCTATGCCGCTCCAGCACCGCAATCCAAAAACCACCGTTCTCCAGCTGTTACACAAGGCTATACAACTTTAGCGCCCCCATCTGATCCAGCAACTCCTCCTCTTTCTCCTTCACCAGGTAGTTACACTAAAGACCCAGATCTGAGTGCTCCTTCTCGTCCGAACTCCATCAGAGTAAACGCAACGTATTGATAAAATATTCCTGCTGTTCTAATCGTCGAATCAAATAAAACATGTTGTGAGTCAAAATGAATCCATCATTTTTGTGGCAAGGTTATTTATTTTAGTTATTTTATTTTAACCCCAGGTCTCGAATCCAATGAATTGGTGGTTGTTTCTGGGTTGCAAAAGGGAATAGTCTCTAAAGGGTGTTGGAACGCAGTCAGTTGGAGCTATCAAGAATACAATGAAATAGTGGTTGTTTGAGGGATGCAAAAGGGAACAGTCTCTCAAGGTTGTTGGAACGCAGTCAAAGGAGCTGTCAAGAACACAATGAATTGGTGGTTGGTTGAGGGATGCAAAAGGGAACGTTCTCTCAATGGTGTTGGAACGCAGTCAGAAGCTGTCCAGAAAGCACAATAAATTGGTACATGTTTGAGTGATGCAAAACGGAACGGTCTCTCAAAGGTGTTGGAACGCAGTGAATGGAGCTGGTGATAACACCACAAATTAGGGCTTGTTTGAGGGATACAAAGGGAACGGTCTCTGAAGGGTGGTGGAACACAGTCAATGGTGCTGTGAACAACACAATGAATTGGTGGTTGTTTGAGGGATGCATGTAGGATCGGTCTCTGAAAAGTACTGGAACGCAACCATTGGGGCTGTTGAGAACCCAAAGAATTGTTTGTTGTTTGAGGGATACAAAAAGGAATGGTATCTCAATAGTGTTGAAACGCAGTGAATTAAGCTGTTGAGGACAAAGAATTGGTGGTTGTTTGAGGGATGGAAAAGGGAACGGTCTCTCAAATGTGGTGGAACACAGTCAAAGGGGCTGCTTAGAACTCCTTGAATTAGTGGTTCTTTGTGGGAGCAAAAGGTAACGGTCGCTCAAAGGTGTTGCAACGCAGTCAATAGAGCTGGCGGGAATACAATGAATTGGTGCTTGTTTTAAGGGATGCAAAAGGGAACGGTCTCTGAAGAGTGGTGAAACACAGTCAAGGGAGCTGTTATGAATACAATGTAATGGTGGTTGTTTGATGGCTGCAAAAGGGAACAGTGTCTTAAAATGTTTGAAACGCAGTCAGTGGAGCTGTTGAGAACAAAATACAGTGGTGCTTGTTTTAAGGGAAGCAGAAGGGAACAGTCTCTCAATGGTGTTGGAACACAGTAAATGGAACTGTTGAGAACACAAATAATAGGTGGTTGTTTGAGTAAGGCAAAAGGGAATGGTCTCTCAATGGTGTTGGAATACAGTCAAAGGAGCTGTCCAAACACAATGAATTGGTGTCTGGTTGAGGAATGAAAAAGGGAACGGTCTCGTAAAGGAGCTGTAAAGAACCCAATGAAATGGTGGTTGTTTGAGTTTTGCAAAAGGAAACGGTCTCTTAAGGGTGTTCGAACACAGTCAATGGAGCTGTTATGAATACAATGTAATGTTGGTTGTTTGATGGAAGCAAAAGGGAATGGTCTCTGAATTAGTTGTTAGTACTCAATTTATTGGTGGTTGTTTGAGGGATGCAGAAGGGAACAGTCTCTGAAATTTGTTGGAATACAGTCATTGGAGATGTTAAGAAAACAATGTAACAGTGGTTGTAATGGTGGTTATTTGAGGGAAGCAAAGGGAACGGTCTTCCAAGGTTGGTGGCACACAGTCAATGGAACTGTCAAGAACACAGAATTGGTGGTTGTTTGAGGGATGCAAAAGGGAACGGTCTCTGAAAGGTAATGGAACGCAGTCAGTGGAGCTGTTGAGAACAAAATGCAGTGGTGGTTGTTTGAGGGGTGCAAAAGGCAACGGTCTCTGAAATTTGTTGGAATGCAGTCTATGGAGCTGATGAGAAGACAATGAATTGGTGGCTTGAGTTGAAGGAAGTAAAATAACTGTTTCTATTACAGTTTGCTATTGCATATGTAATTGCTTGAAATTAGTGAATTGTAATAGTTGATTGCGTAGAAAAATGTACGTATGATGTCGGCCATGTTGGCAAAGGCGTGTAGATAAATTGCGGAATGCAGTGTTGGGATTGGCTACGGTGGAAAATCACGTGACCTGCCTGCAACCAATGGCAGCGTGCGCCTACATGAAATTTCTCGGACAAACAGACAGATACACAAACAAATCCCGCCCACAAATACCCCTTGCGCTTTTATATGCGCAAGCACGTGGTGATCGCTAAGGCAAACAGCAGGTTCACGAAACATGGCGATCACAACACATTTATAAATTGCTGTAGAACTTACCTACATGCAACCGATAAATGGCAATAAAACCAATCAACAGACTTCAAATGTCTCATCTCACCACTAATCAGCACTGGATATGAACCGATATGCACGTATGTGTAAATTGGAATGTAAAAAGGAAAAGGAAAACCGCATAGTGCCAATAGAAGCGTTATACCATTACCTAATACGTTACGGCTCTTAAAACATTTCTCAACTACCCCGTAACCCCGATCACCGAAATCTATGTTGAATCTCTATTACAGTTGACGCCATCTGTTGAAACCTATTATTGTCAACACCATCTATCGAGAGAAATATCGTGAAACGAGGTCGTGGGTGTACTATATCATCTCATCTAGACAGAATAATCCCAATCGAGAAAATGACAATTCCTTCGACACACGGAAATAGTAATGGAATGTAAGGCATCGTGATAGACTCACCGTAATCATCATCGATTTTACCGGCATTCATAATGGATTCACCAACAGAAGATTCTGTTCCTCCACGTCGAGTTTGGCGATGGGTTTGGTTCCGTTTTCCTAATGGACGTTGGGAAAGAGTTCTACGAAGGATTAGGCAAAATACCCTCGTAGTTGAAGATCCACTTGCACACCCCAGTCGCCAGTGTCAACAGTCTTGATAGCTGAGACGTCCAGATTATTACCACAAGAACCGTCTACGACTCAATCGACATTACAGCCAATACCGGTCACGCCTCTAGCGTTGTTAGAACCAGGACCGGCCCCGCGTCTTAAACCGTCTTTAAAACTACAATCCGATTTCTTTGATGCCATCAGTAGCGGCTCGGTAACTGAACAGCGTAAACTTCTGGACAGGAACGGATCGGAAATGGGGGCGTTATTAGCCGAGTCACGGAAGGAACTCGGTGAGACACCTCTATTGTTAGCCATTCGACACCGACGGTTCAGCCTTGTCATTAGATCATTTCCATTCTGATCCTCACCGAACGGGCTGGTTTATGTGGAACGATATTAAATACCTGGAGGCCCCGCCCCTATTCGCAGCTATTCTCTATATGGGAATAGTATGATCGTTAACTATCTACTCAACTTGCGAGGCGATTGCGTCAAAACGGCTGGTTCGAACGAAATAATCTCGAGCTCTGTTGTGAAAGAGAAGAAAATCCTAATATTGAAATTATTAGGTTTAGAAAATTATTTTAATTACATAATGATTTGCGCGCAAAATTGAATCTTGTACGGCTGAAAATTATAGACAACAATTAGACTTTACCCAATCAATCGCCACGTCAACCATTGCTAGCCGTAACTTGGACACCTTGACATGTTACATGAAAACATTGAATTAAACGAAAAATTACATTGAAAAAAAGGTTTGACACACTGCTTTAAAAAATGCCGAGCATTCTAGGGCTTTGTTTAGGAAAATTAATTTTTTAAACCAACCAAAAACACTCGAAAGCCGTGGAAAATGAAACATATGGTAGACTTTTCATGCCACCTGTTCAAATGGTGATACGGCACTTTTTGCTAGCTACAATGCAGTTTCAACCGAGCCGCCTTTCACGATGGGTTACTTTGTCATCACGCCTAGTCTGCTCTAAATAATTGGGGCAATTTTAGCATCAGTTGACTGTCAACTGAGGGTGAAAGTCATCCGGCCCGAGTCCGTTGTGGCGGAAACGAGATTCAACTGGAGTAGTATTCAGCAAAAAAATTCTTTTCCGACGGAGACTTTACGTTTCTACCAATATGGCCAACTGCCTGCACAACAAAACGCACGTCAGCCCATCTGTGACCGTAACGTTGATCACAACCACTTTACAGACATTTCAGTGAAGTTATTATTTAAACAAATTTTCATTTTCTTATTAAATATGGCTAAGAGCGGTATGGCTTACCATACGAACGAGCAGCTCTTTCACGGGTCATGGGAGGAACATCGACTAAGCCAAACCAATTTTCCCTGGATGGTTCAGCTGTTGATCGTCATTGCGGATTTTTAAAAACAAAAACAAGTTACATGCGGTGCTACTTTAATCAAACAGCAGTACTTGCTAACAGCCGCACACTGCATTTACTACAGGCAAGTTTTACTAGACTATGTTTTGTTTTTCATGTTCGTATTTGTCAATTGGGGGTCGTCATAAAGGAAAATCATATCGATTACGGCGTTTTTGGGCTACCACTACTTGAACATTGAACGTTTCGACAAAACTGGTTATGAAGAGATAATTCCGGAAACGCAAGCCTTCGTCCATGACGATTTTGACCTTACTTTAATGGTGATTAAAAATTCTGTAAATTTTCGGGCATTTGAAATTTTATGAAATTAACAAAAATATGTTTCAGCAACATGATATCGCTATCTTAGAACTGGCGAAACCAGTTCGTTTTACGAACCAGGTGCACACTATTTGTCTGGCTGAAAATGAGCCAGCATCGACTGTCACCAATGCAACGGTGGCCGGATGGGGATCTACCGAAGCCTTTGGTATCACATTTTTAAAAAATTTTAAATTTTGGTTGAATTGACTTTACTGCTGTATTTATCCAGGCACGACATTTTTTCCGCAGTTGCTCTTACCAGCTACGGTACCCCTAATGAAGCTTCCTCAATGTAAATTAGCATTGATGGGAATGGGCAAACTGCTCAACGAACAATCCGTTTGTGCGGGAGGAACAATGAAGGATGCCTGCCAGGTGGATCTATTGAACTTATCAACAGTTGCACGGTTTTGATTAAACATGAAAGGCCAAATTGTGTTTTCCAGGGTGACAGCGGTGGACCCTTGATGGTGACAGAAAATTCTTTCAATTCACGCACCAGCAGGTACAATAAGATCGGGATAGTGTCGTGGGGTTTGGGATGTGCTCAACCAAACATACCAGGAATTTACTCTAGTACACGGCATCACTTACCGTGGATTCAACAAGTTACAAGGAAAGATGTTTGCCGACCTGTTTCTCACAATCCCTCGAATTAACAAATAACAATCAGAAACACTGATGTACTGTTAACGTTTTACAGAACACATACAAATGAAAACATTTTCTTTTTAAATTAATGCATTTATGAACTTGCTAAATCGAGTAATCACTTATGTTTGTAAGGTAAGTAGCATAAATAAAGATATTCACACTCAAGTCCACTTGAAAGTTGGGATAAATGAACGTCGAGACGAACTAGTTAACACATGTACAGTAGTCTGTGGCGACGTTAAAGCCATTGTTTTAAAGAAAAATTCAAGCTGTACACATCCATTCCAGGAAAACCATATGCGATTGTGCACGGGTAGATTCCTGGCTGTAAACTGAACATGACACTGTCCGTGTAAAGACTAAAAAGCTACTTGTATCAAAAAATGAAAGCCTTTGATCGGTTTTGGTCGATTACCTATTCTGAAAAACCTTGAACTTTGAGAGGGAAGAGAACGATCCACTCAAAAAATTCCGGGAAAACAGACTTTCTCACCCATCCCCATAAACAGTATCCCTTCTGGAGGTTGAAAATGTAACCCCCCACTGAAGTAAAACTGTCACAAACTTGACGAAACCAGTCCATCATCCACTGACTGGATGAAACTGGAATCGTAGCTATTCCTCAACAGGGCCGTGGTGTCTCAGATTAAGGTCCAATGCAAACAGCCATTCAACTGGGCAAGAAATGCAAATCCTTCCATCGTCATTTTAGCCACTCGCTTGGGTTTGTCAGGTTTCCGCGATAGGACATTGAACAGGACAGGTATCGAATAAAGGCAATTGGTGATCAAAACACCGTGTACCGCCTGAATTATTAAACGGAAATTAGTCGATGCACGTCTTCTTTTATCTGGCGATCTTACCGAAAGACACGTGCAAACGGAACCAAATAGCAAAGCCATTCCTATGGCCTGTGTAGTCTCAAATAGAAACACAGTCATAAAATCTGCAAAACGAGGAGGCTTTCAACAACCCCGGCGAAACAAACAGACGTGCAGCGATTGCAGAAAACTGAATAATTCAGAAACTTCGAAACTGAAGAAACTGCTCCACGAAGCGAATCGTTCAGCATGTTGGTATAAAGAATCTAAATTCGACCGAATACAAATTAACCAAACATCAAAACGACTTCTTGCATTTTTGGCGTATATAAAGCATTGTGTCGCCGGTTTGGCTGTGAGGGTAAAGTAAGTACACTGACACTTAGGGATGTCGATTATTGATATATCGCATCGGAAAAAATGAAAAAATCCGATATGATATATCACATCGAAAAAACTGATATCCAAATAGTAAAACCGATGTTTTTACGCCATCTAACGTTCAAAATAAGCACTACGTAAAACCTTTCGGCGCTATTTTCGACAATAGAATACCAACTTGGACAGTATTACACAATGGGTAGATTTCTTAAGTTAGGGTAATTACTCTTTGTTTGTAAACATTTGTTTTGGCAAACGATATTACAATATATATACAATATACACCAGCGTTTTGACGTTTTCCAAAAATGAGGAATAATAGGAGTTTATTGTGGAATTATTTTGTTAGGTCCGATACCTATGCTGTAGATCATAAGGTAATATGTAAGGCGTGCAACAAAACTATACTGACTAGTGGAAACACGTCAAACATGAAACATCATCTCCAAACTCGTCATTCAGAGTAAGATGATAACATTTATCAAACATATCTGGATGAAGAGGCTGAAAAGGCCCTGCAAAATTCCGCGGTATCCACTTCTAGAGCCACAGTGGAAAGATGCGAAGGTAAACTTTTATAAATTCCGAATAAATCTTTAACAATATTATAGATTAACAAGTTTTTTATAATCAAGGAACGCCTAGTGTTTCCCAGACATCGGCCACTAGCCGTCGGCGTCGCAGAGACAACAATAACACCGATGTTGTTCCATATCCAACTGCGGGAGTTTTCATGGAAGGGTTTCATAAAAAACTAGTTGGATTTATCGCTAAAGATATGCAACCCATTCAAATAGTTGAGAATGAAGGTTTGTTTTGACACATATGTTGATGCTATTCGAAGTTGTTGACCATCTCTTTTCTCACTCTTTGCAGGCTTTAAAGGTTTGGTGCATTACCTTGGTCCTCGGTTTACGCTGCCCTCAAGAACAACATTAGCGAACACTTTGATTCCCCAGGAATTTGAAAGAGCAAAAGCTGCTTTGTTTGTGAAACTTCAATCTGTCACTTATATGTCTTTGACAACAGATTGTTGGTCGTCTCGGCGTATGGAACCATTCATGACAGTTACAGTCCATTCCATCGTAAATGGACAGTTAGAGTCACGCGTTTTGGTTACCTGCCCCATGACCGGTTCACATACAGCAAATAACCTGAGTAGTAAGCTGGAAACGATTGCATCTGAATGTTGTTTAACCGAAAAAGTAGTTTGTGTCGTTACGGACAATGCGTCGAACATTGTAGCGGCTGTTAACTTGCTGACACATAAGTGTCAGCAACAGGGGAAAAGGTATCAGAACTTTTAACTCTAAAATAAGCAATAAATAACGTAGCAATCTGATGTATTCTTAGGTCTTTGGAATCACCTTCCATGTGTTGCCCACAGCTTACATTTTGCTGTTACAGATGCCATTAACAATACCCTTGTACATGGCACTATAAAACAGTGCAAGAATCTTGTGACCTACTTTCATTCTAGCCATACGGCAGTTGAAGTCCTCAACAAGCATTGCATGTACAATGGTGGACTTAGTGGAAGGCAACTGCAGCAAGATGTGGTGACAAGATGGAATAGCCAATATCTAATGCTCAAAAGCATGCTGGATCTTAAACTGCAATTTGTGCAACTATTGGCGAGCTTCAGCGGATGGATCTCTCTTTCACAGCTGACCAGTGGGATCTAATGGAGGGAATTTTCGAAGTGCTTAGCCCATGTGAGCAAGTAAGCACAGAACTTTCTTCGCAAAGATACCCTTCCTTATCAAAGGTAATTTGTATGAAAAGTGATTTTCTTCACTACTTCATCGTTAAAATTTACCAAGATTTTCTTTGACTTTAGTTATTTCCGCTTATTAGCCTCATGCTTGAGGGGCTCACGAATGTCTTTGACGATAACCCAGTCAGGTATGAGGGGCTATTGATTTTCAGAAATCGTCTCATGAGGAACATCAAGAACCGGTTTCATAATTTGGAGCATACTAATCCGGACTTCAGAGCCCCTAAATGGCCCTTTGTTTCATTGGCAACTTTTACCGACCCGAGGTATTATACCAATACATAACTCGATTATGTTTGTTAAACATTTAGATTATCAGATTTAAAGGCATGTACCATACGGAAGTTCCCCATGTAGAAAAACAATTGGAAAATCTTTTGTATGGTACTTCTCATGAGGAGGGAAATATCCCGTCGACTTTATCTACTAGTAACCGAAGATCTTTATGGGCTGCCCATGACCATCGAGTTGAGCGTATAAACGAAGCAAGTAGTCGGCCAATCGGCAACTCAAGAGCCAATGCAATTAATCTCATTCGAGAATACAAGCTGCATCCTATGATTGCCAGACATGAGGATCCTCTTCAGTGGTGGAAGTCAAAATCTGATCATTGCCTACTAAAGCACTTCTTACCATTAAGTGAAACAATCCATTGTATTTCAGCTACATCAGTTCCTTCAGAGCAAGTTTTTTCTCATGCGTCAGACCTTATTTCTGCTAAGCGAAGTCGTCTTAGTGGGAGGACGGTAAAAATGCTCCTCTTCCTCAACAGAGCGACACACGATCCTCCTCGACAGCGACTGATGGGCAATTGAGATTGTCGGACAAGTGGCGAGACCTGGATCTAGGTGTTGACCTTGTAATTAGCAGTTGTTTTTTCAAAGCAGACAAAAAAGAACAAAAGAAAGAAGTCACCTCAGGCCTAATGGGACTAATGCCCCTTCAGACCTGTATGAGGCTTTCAATAACCACACAAACCTAACATATCAGCTGGAATTCGGTCGCAAAACTACCAGGCTCCGGATTCATTTGAACTGGCTTCCTCCGGCTGCCCCGCTTCCTTTCCGGAAACTGTAAAAGGAAGAAAGGACCAGTGCGTTAGTAAACCACTAGTAACTTAGGGCCCATCCAGGGCCGGGGAATAGGTGGCGCTAGCGTATTTCGTAGCCACTGCTTCTCGAACCACTCATAAGACAAAACGTACTGGCGCGGTATACGAAAAATAATTTTTCCTGATCTTAGAGCCAGTTACATCCGGTAACAGGTGGATCTCAGTTTATCGAGGTCGTTCATTCTAAAACTTAGAATAGATAATAATTTAGTTGCCATCTCTTAATTTGTTTATAATTTAAAAAAGAGTATTCACGGTTGAGCGCCGTCGGGAACTGCCCCCTAGGCCATGCCCGTTAGGGTGTTTTTCGGAATTCGCCGAAAAATGCCGTTTTTTGGAATTTTTCGATTTTTTCAACGGCTTAAATTTTTCCCATGTAAAAAAGGTTGAAAAATTGATTGGGCTATGTTTCAGATTTTTAAAATAAAGTCTAGGGTTGCCAAAACCTCAAAACCTGAAAAAATGAAAGTTTTCGTCAATTTTTATATTTTTTTTTCAAAAACTTTTTTTTTCATCATCGGCCTTTTGTGTTGTGATAGAACTAGTTTGAATAAATTTGTCCTGAAAATTTCATAAGAAAAAAATAAAATCTAGAGGTTCCAAAAAATTCTGTATTACTCCGCGTTAAACAAAAGTAAGATTTTCTTCCATTTATAATGGAATCTTTAGACATAAATGCAAGTGTTTGACCAGAAAATTTTTTTAATTTTAAATTTCTTGGAGGCTTGATTTTTTGAAATCAATTATTTTCTTACGATGGGCCTCAACAACTTGAAACAAGTATTCCTGAGTGTCAAGATTTCTACACATATCTTTGAAATCACTCACAATTTTGATCCCTCGTTCAGCGCTGTCGTTCACGAACTCTAAGACAGATACAAAGGCTCGAAGGTTTTTATAATCCTTCATTAAAATCCAATATTCGACAGAAAGCTGCAGCCATTCTTGATCGTGATTCATTCCCAATAGATGAAAGAGTAGCCAGGATTTTGGTCCGACGAAATCTATTAGGGTGCTGCAGTTTTCAGTTCCAATTCTGATTTCAGGGAATATGGGCTTGCCCGGAGGAAACTCGCTTGCTCTTGGTGTGTTGTAAAGTTTTTGGGCGATAGCAGACCTCCAAAAAGGCGATAGTTTTTCGTCGAACAAACATAACGCAACCAGTTCTTCCGTTAGATACCATAAATGGCGACTGCAAGAAAGTATTGCCTCTGATCCAGCATCGTGATCAATCGACTTCAAGTGATACATTAAACTTAAGTACTTGAAGTCGTTCGATGGTGCACTACAAGCCAACCTTGACGTTAGAAATGCTTGACTGTGAAGTACACCAACAAAAAATGACATTCTTTCGACTTCTTGCTCTTCGTTTAGTGTCAGATCGAAACGCTTTGACATAAGAAACATCTTCAAGTAATATATTGCTTTTGACATGAATCGAGCATGATGATTGGCTCCTGGTTTTCTCAACTTAAAGGTTCGAACCGGTAAACTACCGCCAAGGTAAATGACAGTCAGCACGACCAATTCTAGGTAATCTTCTCTTGGAAAAGTTTTTCGCAACAAACAATCAGACGCCCATATGAGAACGTTTTTAGCGTGTTCAATTAAACGCTCATCCAAGTCCTCTTCTGACCAGTCAAATAGACGGAGTCCTTCGGTTGATTGATCTAAAGTATCCCAATCAGCTTGAAATCTGACAAATAAGGTTTCCGTTGTCCCAGTTGTTTTCCCTCTAATGACTTCGGCCACATGTTTGATATGTAGCTCATAAATGTGATGTCGGCAAGCTAGCCATAGAATAGAGCGTTGTAACGATTTCTCGAAATATGCAGCACATCCATGAACTCGTCCAGTGTTGCTAGCCGTCGTGTCGAACACCAGCGCAATCACATCATCTTTTATCTTCCATTCTTCAAGTAAATTCATCACAACGTTGTGTTGTGATAATCCTGTCGAGTCATTCATAGCCGGTATCCCAAGTAATTTAGGTGTAGGTAAAAAAGATCCTCCACTCACTAAAACAGCCAGTCGCTCTTCACCTCTACCGGTAAAACTTTTCAATAACTTGGAATCCCAATGAACTATAGCAAACGGAGGTTTGTCCCAGTTTTGCTTGATGTTGTTTGCTGTAGTGACTCGTTGTTCGTTCCGTTGGCGCCAAGCAGAAGTAGTTGATAGAGTAAAATCATTTAGACTTGCTCCGCCAACCTTTACAATCGTGGCCGTCATAGCCAGCTGTGAGCGAATGCTCAATTGAGTCCGATCAGCTACTTCTCCAGTCAGCATTAACAAATTCTTAGTTGGTATTTGCACCATCACCCGGCTTGGTTTCGGTGGTTGATGATGTTGGGGTAAAGCGAATTCAGAATCTTCTTTTTCGTAATTACAATCTTCATTTTCTTCTAATTGATCGAGTTGATCATTTTCATATTGTTCATTGTCTGCGTCTGGAATAACATTTTTTTTCTTTGATCTCGAAGTAGTTGAATCAGATCGTTCACAAACTCGTTTCAATCGATAAAGAGACTTACGGTCAGTTCCATTCATCAGTCCAATTTGTGGAAATTTACGCTGACCAAGAAGAAATTGATAGTTTTCTTCCCAAAATTCATTGCGAGAAGCTCGAAGTCGTTCCATCACATCTGAAGGGGACACATCACACAGTTCATTAAGAACCGATTCGAAATTATTGATGATCTTCAAATTGCTCTCGTTGTTACGAGCTCCGGTGTTAATCTTCTTGATTTTGCACCAGTGTTTGTGTAGCTCGACTAGTTGATCGATGATGTTTTTTTCTGGTTTTGTTGGGATCCCTGCCCTTTCCCAAATAGAACAAATTTCTTTCATTAGTGATCGACACAAGTCTCTGGTTGGGAGACTGTGGTTATCTGGTTGTTTGCGGACAAAAATGAATCGCTCGACGACCATACGATTTAGAGGCAGTCTTACACCAAGAGAGAGACAATGTTCACTTCCGTAACCCAGCAACCAATCAATTTGTCTAGCACGTGTACTTCTAACAGATCTATTACTTTTGTCCTGCCCGACAATCGGTCTATTCGTACACTCTGTTCGGTCTTTTCCATTCCTTAACGCCATACTAATAAAATAACCAATAAGCAATGTAAACTTTCGTAGGGAGTAATAAAATTGAAGTCAAAATTACCTTAGTTCAAAATAACAGATAAAATCCAATGAAACACGAAGGTCGAAGGGCACATCAAGGCTTAATAGCTTAAACTCAAGATAATGGTGACCAAGCGTTGCCATATATAATCATGAATTTTTTCGAACCTCTAGATTTTATTTTTTTCTTATGAAATTTTCAGGATATATTTATTAAAACTAGTTCTATCACAACACAAAAGGCTGATGATGAAAAAAAAGGTTTTTGAAAAAAATATATAAAAATTGACGAAAACTTTCATTTTTTCAGGTTTTGGGGTTTTGGCAACCCTAAACTTTATTTTAAAAATCTGAAACATAGCCCAATCAATTTTTCAACTTTTTTTACATGGGAAAAATTTAAGCCGTTGAAAAAATCGAAAAATTCCAAAAAACGGAACACCCTAATGCCCGTGCTCCTTTTTAGTCCGTAGAATGAGGCGGAAGTTAGTTCCTCATTTTATGTCATAAAGTTAAAGTGTTGTTATGATAACTTTAAGACCAAGCTTCTTTAAACACAATGTTTTGTGTAAAAACCCTTTCATTTTTTAGCATTTTCCCTTGCTTTGGTCCTACCATCCATTGAACCTTTACTCCTGCGCGAGAAGTGGCACGGGAAAATGCTACATATAATTGTCCGTGGCTGAATACTGGTTCAGGAAGATGGATACCAACTTTGTCGAACGACTGTCCTTGTGACTTATTGATGGTAATAGCAAAAGCTAAAAGCACACGGAATTGGTTTTTTATGAGCTTGAACGGAAGATCGCAGTCACTGGGTGACATATTCATTCGTGGGATGAAGACATTGTGGCCTTTATTTTTCCTGCTGCTATGGTTGCATGAATGAGGTTGCCCGTTAGACTTTTCATTATCAAACGCGTTCCATTGCACAGCCCTTGACGCGAATCGATGTTTTTAAGAAGTATGATTATTGCACCCACTTTTAGTTCCAAAATGTGCGGTGGTATCCCCTGATACCTTTAAGGTGTCAAGAAACTCGGTTGGGAAGTTTGAAATTTCCTCTGGGTCTTCCGAATCAATTGAGTTTATGCTGGCATACCTTCGTCGGTGTCCTGGCATCTGTCTTATGATGAAATTGTTGATCTTTAAGCAGTCGTCGTTTTTAGGACACAAAATAGCCCGATTGCTAATGTGTTCTTCTGTTTCTGAATGCAGTAGATTTTCGGGGTTACCAAACACATGATACACCAATGACTCTTCTGAATGTTCATTAAGAAGAAAGTCCTGAGGTATCTCTATCGCATCTGGTCCCAGACCTGCAGTTCTTGAATGAGCTGAATTTCCAAGTTTAATGAGCCAGTTAGCAAATTCGAGACTATCGTCCGCGGTTCGCATATTCCGAGTCAAACTGAACTTAAAAATTTCACTCCAAGTCCCGCTGCTTTTAATGGTAGATTTAACAATTTTTACCCTCTTACCGTGTTTAATGACAGGAAGGCACTGACAAATATCTCCTCCCAACAACAGAACTTTGCCACCGAAAGCGACTGACTTTTTCGTAAAAAATTAAAAATTAAATTTTTTTTAAGTTTATCGATGGCATCTAGTGAATGTACTGTCATCACAGTGAACTCGTCAATGATAATCAGACTGGCTTTCCTTATGTTGTTTGCTTCAATACGGTGCTAATCTATTTTTGATCTTGGTGTTGCCGTAATGGGAGGATAGATTTTTAAGCGAGAATGGAAAGAAGTACTCCCGTTACATAGCAGAATTGAAGCGATTCCAGTTGAAGCCACAGCAATCACCGATTTTCCTTGTTCTTCAAGCACACTAATGAGTGTATTGTAGAGAAATGTTTTTCCAGTTCCACCTGGTCCATCCAAAAAATACTGATTGTTTGTAGAAGAACAAACGTTATCATTGACTGACGTCATGACACGGTCAGAGATTGCTTGCTGTTCCACGTTCAGCTGAGCAACCATTAGTTCTCCTCTTCTCCTCTTTTGAGCACGCATTTTGTCCGAGCTTTCATCTTTTCCATCTTCAATCAGCCGATGAATCATTTGAAAATCAAGAACTTCTATTTGAAATTCTTCAAAATTGTGACCACTCTCCCTGAACATATCTTGAATAAATTTCAGCGCAAGGTTTTTCGCAATTTCGTCTTCATGATCACGTCTCGTAAAATCTTCCATGAGATATGAAAGGTTATTGTCCAACAGTACCCGAGTGTTTGTTGGAGAGCAATACATGCCAATGTTGACAAACAATTGTCTTAATTGGACGGGCATTTCAAATTCAATTGCTTCCGCCATCACTCGTTCCCAAACGCTATCATCAGCCAAAAGGTTTTATGCGATGGCAGCTTCTTTGAATGTTGGATGCAGGATCCCGTCGACTGTCCTCAAATTTTCGAAACTGGTTGCACCAGGTACATTGATAATGAGCAATCGTAGACTGTGCCTTTCGACTAGCTTGACGGTAACAGAATAAATGCGGCCAATGACGTTAATCCTCTTTTTTCTCGGTTTCTATTTCCGGGCGGTCTTGCCAAACCAAAAATGATAAGGAATCTCACGATAGAAGTAAGACCTAGCTGGCGGATGAATGGAATTTAATTTAAACCAAGCCTTTAAAGTAGTTCATTGTGAGGCAGAATTCATTACTGCTTGCTCTTCCATTCCTGGATGAAAAAAAAAATTGTTCTTGAGGAAGATGGATAGCAAGTCGAATAACAGCGTGTGAACGGTAAGAAAGTGGATACTTGAAAATTCTCCAAGAGACTTCAGGGGCACTGACATATCTCGTGTCTAAGAAAGTAGTTATTTCGTCCCATACAATGCGTTGTTGACCTTTAGATTTTCTCCTCTGCTTATCTGAATATTTGCGCAATCATGTCCTTTGTATATGTATTTGAAAATTTACTTTATGCTGGTAATGGACGCGCAAAACTCAAGATTGATGTGTGAGTTGAACTTTAGTGAAAGGTAAGAGTTATAAGGGACGACCCAGATATTATCCACTCGATGACTGCTGGTGCTGTGGTTTAGCGAGTAGCTGCGACCGGTATTTCTCCTTCGATAAGTAGGATATCCATTTCCGTTGATAACCGTTACTTCCGCAAATGGTTTCGGAAAAGATTTTGGTCATATGTCACCATCCATGCAAGGAGAATTGCGATTAATGTCTTTTCCACATGGACTGTGAATCATGTTGCTCATTACAATCTTGTGAAGTCTTTAGCTCTTAAATTGATCCGGAATCTCAACACAAATTGTCTTGTCTATATCGTCTTCAGTCATCGGAACGTCACTGGCATCTACCCACATTAGTAGATGGACATGGGGAAGACCGCGCTTTTGGAATTCAATGACATGAATCCTTGCAACAATAATCCCCAAAATTTGACGTTCTTGAATGTCTCTTATTAGTTCTTTTAGTTTCAATTGATAAACTCTTGAAACAATATAAGGCCTATTAGATGGAATTTGAGAAGCTTGAATGCTGTTGGTGATCTCTGGCCATTTTGGGTTACATGTAAAAGTAAGGAAAAGAGTCGGCTTTCCAACTTTTCCGTAAATAGCCATCGCATCTTGGTACCCTTGTTTCATGGCTCTTGGACTTCCAATGAAATATGATGGTAAAATAACCGATGTTCCGACCATCATTTTCTCACTTTTAGCTCGAGTATTGAAACAATCCATAAGTCCATTGTACTGTGCGACATGCAGATCTGCCTGATGAGTCTAAAGATACTTCACTGGATTAGCTTCAACTTTAACGTACGAATCAACTATCCATTGCTGAGTGAGAGGACCACCATATAAAGCTGCATTGTAGTATCCACGAATCGACATTCTACTACTATAGAACTCGCATTGGGTAGTTCTTGACCGACGATTACTTCTTCTGAGTACAGGTGCATAAGGGTCTATATCAAGGGAATCTTCCGGTTCCAGTTCCAGTTCTACAACGTCTGGTGCAGTATCTTCTGCAGCATCCCTTACAACTTGAGCTTCACGATCAGTCATGTCTTCTTTTCCGCCATTGTCTTCATTAGTTTGGTAGTGGTTTGAAATAGCTGGGTTACTGTGAATCATGTTTTGATCCCAGCCATTATCTCCATTGGGAAATAGGAGCGGATAGGTCATGGGATCACACATTGGTTTTGGGGTATCGATTCGAATGAATCGATTTCCTCTTTTTGGAATTAGGAGATGACCGCGTATATCTCTATTTTCCGGTGGAGCCCCATCAATGCTTTTGAAAACAACAGCTATTTCTTCCTTCCTTCTCTTTCTTGTAGCGCCTTTCATCCTGTGTCCGACGGTCGTTATGGTTAATCATTCCAATTTACATGGGTATCCTACCCTCCATTTCAGCAAGAAGATCCTCCTCGGTTTCCATTTGTCTCATGTTTTTATACACGACAGCATAGGGATTACATTGACGAAGAAGAGAATCTAATTGCGCCATCAGAAAAGGGTCACAACGACCGTTAGCAGGGTTATTTGACCGAAATTCATTCGCTTGAGTAGAATCGATGAAGTACAGTTGTGCGTACTTCGGAGCGGGATGATTTAAAGAGTCTTCGTTTTGGTATCGAACGAATGTTGTATCGTGATACATCTGTCCATGAATTCGGAAACAATACGGGCCTTGACCTGGTAGATGGTAGATTTGTGCTCCCATTGATGCAAAGGCAAGAGCATTGTTGTAATTTCTTATCATTTTTAATAAAATGTGGTGATTTTGGATGATTGTTGGTAAACAGATGATAAAGCAATTCAGGGCAATCTTTAGGAGGAGGAAGAATGACTTTTCCTTTTGAACAACAAATGCTGAATTTTCGATCAGACGCTTTTTCTCTTTTAAAATGTCTTGCGCCACAGTAATTACAAATTTCATCCAATTTCCCACAGTGATGAACAGGAACAGAATCTTCGTTCTTCAATAGTTTCCGAGCAACCTTGTGAGTTTTAGCTACTTTATTACTTCGATTTTGTGCCAAATATTCCAAACGATGTTGTTGCTCTTCTTCTGTTTCTTCAATAACAATTTCTGCATGGTTCTGAGCCTCATTTGATTGCCGTAAATTCAATATTTCTTCTTGATCTTCATCGTTTCTTAAAAGAATCTGAGCCATCCGTACTCTATTTGTTTCTTCATTTTCTTCCATTTCTTTTTCATATTCAATTCGTCTATTATTAATCATTTGCTGTCTGTTAGCTTCTCGCTTTCCTTCCGCTTCATTCATTATTTAATTGTCGCAAACATGTTGAAGCTCTAAGCTATGTTTAACACGCGTGGCGACTGTCAGTTCAGAAGATCCAATATTGCAGGCATTTTTTTGATCGTTTAATCGTGGTTCCTGACTATCCTGCCTTTCTGATGACAAATTCTTAAATTTTTGCCCTTCTCCGACTCGGCACTTCCCTAGCAAGACAAGTTTTCTCTAATCCAAAAACGATTAATACAGGATTGTAGATCTTTTTACGCTGATCATTTTTAATATAGGGTTTAGGGTGTGCAAATGAGCGTGAGTGTCCGTAAAACGCGTACAAAGTTTCGAGTTTTACGGAACTGACGCGCTGCCCGAGCCGGCCAGAAGGGGGGTCGGGCGGGGGGGATTGCGCGTACCCATGGGAGAGGGGACAGTGAAGGGGGGTTTACCTGAGCCACACCATACGGCCCCATGTTTTCCCATTGCATCGCATGTCAACGGTGGTGTAATGGTTAGCCGGTTAGCCGGTGATGCGAAAGGTCCGATGTTCGAATCTCGGAGTGTAGTGAAAGTGTATGTAGTGAAATCTACATTCATATTTGATTGTACATTTCACAATTTTCACTTTATCAGTTGGCCTGTCATCTTTATCGGTTACAACAAACCCAATCCGTTTCACAACAGACATGCCATAGTAGATCTTTCTAAATATGGAGTGCATGCCATGAAGCTATTGTGTTGGGGCTATAATAAATTTTTAATTATACACTAATTACTATTTCTTACAATCACACACAAGTTCTCAATAACAAAGTGTTATAAAAAAACTTAGCTCCATTTGTGTTTAGCCCGCAGTTTGCCATGGATAGTATACCAGCACCTACAAATAATGAAACAATATAAATGAAGAATACGTGGTTCTATATTTATTCAGGAAATAACCTGTATTGTTTCATTCATCATGTAGTTCATCAGAGAAGTTCGCTCATATATAGTGAGATCACCACCTATTGCTTTTATAGTCAACACAATAAAACAATTATTTTGTCACCTTGAATCGTAACTCTCAGATGATGGGATGAAATTTTATGCCAGAATAACAATTCCAAAAAGCTGTGCAAAGTTTCTGCAGGTATTAGTGTCACGGTTCCAAAATAACTATATGAAAAGTTCTCCCATGCTGCAAAGATAACATCTGAAAACCAAAACATGCATTATAAGATGATGATGTGAAATCTTAATCAGAGTCTAACATTAGTTTACCAACGTAGTTTGAAGTACTGAAAACGGTGTTGCCCAGAAGCAACAGGAATCGATGCCAACCTACAGAAAAAAAACTATATTTAAGTTAGCAACATGGACAGGTAATTGAACATGGACCAAAATACAACTGTTAGTATTTTAATAAATTAAATCAAAGCATCCTTTGTTCACAGTAGTATGCATAGTATATTATGGAAAACACCCTGCGACGAGCATAAAATGCGGAACGAGGGCTGCAGAATACATTTGCATAGTCGGAACAACTAATATCATCAACAATTATAGATCTATTAATAAATTTGTCAACATATTAATATTTTTAAAACAAAACAGTAATACCTTAAAGAGTATAGTATAACTCAACTCAAGTATAGTATAGTATAGTATAGTATAGTATAGTATAGTATAGTATAGCTAGTATAGTATAGTATAATATAGTATAGTATAGTATAGTATAGTATAGTATAGTATAGTATAGTATAGTATAGTATAGTATAGTATAGTATAGTATAGTAAAGAATACTTTTTAAAATGTCGTAATACTACTAAAGTAAATACTAGAATCACTTTATCAACTTAATAACCAATTGAATAAACAGAATACTAAACATATAAGAACAAATTTACATCCAACAACTAGATTTGAACCTAGATCCTTTTTCTTAACAATCCAATGCTATACCACTGAGCTAGCAGAGTAATGGTTACTTACAAATATTTTGCAATATCTATACACGTATTTAATCTATATTACCAATTAATGACAGCAACATTGCATTCCAACAGTTGGCAACATTGGAATTTACGCAGAACATTTATTCAGTTTACAAGTAGATACAGATCAGTTCAGTATACTTGCTTCTCTGAATTTAGTAAAAGTAAAGTAACAATAAAGTAAATTTGGTCGGGTAAAATAGACTTTATCCAATTAATCACTTAGGAAAAAATCTATAAACGGATTAAACATTTTCACTTAGAGATAAAATTAAAAATTTATAAAATTTTACTCACATTGATAACATGACATAATATAGACTTAAACCGACATACTCATTTCCACAAATCTCTAGACGGAGTTCTTATCCACCATCCCAATAGCCTACCGATGCAAAATTCATTGAAATGGTGAAATGTAATGATGAAAATATTACTTAGTTGACACAAATTGTTTTCAAAGAGGTGATTTTCTACACTTACTGGAATTCTTGAACTAAAAGTTAAGGATTCTAAGATACTCTTAATAAAAAAATACAAGGAAACCCTGTTTTTCAACTTGGTCTCGGCGAGACGGTCTCGAAGGCTCTTAAAAAATTCTTTTAACTTTAAACAAAATTTTATTTTCTCTTCCACTTTATCCTTTTCAGGACTGGGTACAAATAAACGAACTCAACAATATTGATTTTGTCGGCCTAATGAATATATCATTTTTTACCACAAAATCTACAAACCTTTACGAGAATAAACTTATAGTCAATTATGAGTTGGTAAGTGATATCTGCTTCTATCCACGGATTTCAAATAATTCAACCTGACGATTATTTTACTATTTGACCATGTCACACAATTTACAATCGTGCGAACCATTTTCTTTCAATGTAGGGCAGTAGTTTACTTGAATTCGCGTTCGAAGAAAGTAACATTTCTGATTCGGCCAGTGAAATACCAACAGAATCCGCTGAGGATGTCATGGACCTTAAGTGATAGAAGACGTGGTCCTTTTAAACGACTAAAGGCGCTAATCTTCTAAACAGAACCAAGTGAAGAAAATTTAGTCCTGCAAAAAAAAAAAAAAACTTGAATGATATTTTTATCCATAGTGTGCCTTTTCTAAACTATAGATGTTAGATTATTAAATCTGATTGTTTCACTGGATTTCAAGTTTATTAACCGACTTTTTCCGAAGCTGCGTGTCCGAAGTCGAGCGTTCTACCGTAATCTAATTTCAAAGACATATATTGCCAAAAAGAGAGAATTGCTGTTGCAGCTCTCGCAAGCTCGTTACATCTGCACAAAAGCAGATTTCTGGTCGACAAGAAGAAATTCCTTTCTCGACTGTCCTTGTGACTTATTGATGGTAATAGCAAAAGCTAAAAGCACACGGAATTGGTTTTTTATGAGCTTGAACGGAAGATCGCAGTCACTGGGTGACATATTCATTCGTGGGATGAAGACATTGTGGCCTTTATTTTTCCTGCTGCTATGGTTGCATGAATGAGGTTGCCCGTTAGACTTTTCATTATCAAACGCGTTCCATTGCACAGCCCTTGACGCGAATCGATGTTTTTAAGAAGTATGATTATTGCACCCACTTTTAGTTCCAAAATGTGCGGTGGTATCCCCTGATACCTTTAAGGTGTCAAGAAACTCGGTTGGGAAGTTTGAAATTTCCTCTGGGTCTTCCGAATCAATTGAGTTTATGCTGGCATACCTTCGTCGGTGTCCTGGCATCTGTCTTATGATGAAATTGTTGATCTTTAAGCAGTCGTCGTTTTTAGGACACAAAATAGCCCGATTGCTAATGTGTTCTTCTGTTTCTGAATGCAGTAGATTTTCGGGGTTACCAAACACATGATACACCAATGACTCTTCTGAATGTTCATTAAGAAGAAAGTCCTGAGGTATCTCTATCGCATCTGGTCCCAGACCTGCAGTTCTTGAATGAGCTGAATTTCCAAGTTTAATGAGCCAGTTAGCAAATTCGAGACTATCGTCCGCGGTTCGCATATTCCGAGTCAAACTGAACTTAAAAATTTCACTCCAAGTCCCGCTGCTTTTAATGGTAGATTTAACAATTTTTACCCTCTTACCGTGTTTAATGACAGGAAGGCACTGACAAATATCTCCTCCCAACAACAGAACTTTGCCACCGAAAGCGACTGACTTTTTCGTAACAAATTAAAAATTAAATTTTTTTTTAAGTTTATCGATGGCATCTAGTGAATGTACTGTCATCACAGTGAACTCGTCAATGATAATCAGACTGGCTTTCCTTATGTTGTTTGCTTCAATACGGTGCTAATCTATTTTTGATCTTGGTGTTGCCGTAATGGGAGGATAGATTTTTAAGCGAGAATGGAAAGAAGTACTCCCGTTACATAGCAGAATTGAAGCGATTCCAGTTGAAGCCACAGCAATCACCGATTTTCCTTGTTCTTCAAGCACACTAATGAGTGTATTGTAGAGGAATGTTTTTCCAGTTCCACCTGGTCCATCCAAAAATACTGATTGTTTGTAGAAGAACAAACGTTATCATTGACTGACATCATGACACGGTCAGAGATTGCTTGCTGTTCCACGTTCAGCTGAGCAACCATTAGTTCTCCTCTTCTCCTCTTTTGAGCACGCATTTTGTCCGAGCTTTCATCTTTTCCATCTTCAATCAGCCGATGAATCATTTGAAAATCAAGAACTTCTATTTGAAATTCTTCAAAATTGTGACCACTCTCCCTGAACATATCTTGAATAAATTTCAGATTTATATCACAAATTTATAACCATTGCACCACCGTTGACATGCGAAGAAATGGGAAAATATGGGGCCGTATGGTGTGGCTCAGGTAAACCCCCCTTCACTGTCCCCTCTCCCATGGGTACGCGCAATCCCCCCCGCCCGACCCCCCTTCTGGCCGGCTTGTGCAGCGCGTCAGTTCCGTAAAACTTGAAACTTTGTACGCGTTTTACGGACACTCCTGCTCATTTGCACACCCTAAACCCTATATTTAAAATGATCAGCGTAAAAAGATCTACAACCCTGTATTAATCGTTTTTGGATTAGAGAAAACTTGTCTTGCTAGGGAAGAGCCTCCGACTCTTTGTAGTTGTCTCAACGCTGTCAAAAAGCATGGTTCCCTGACAGCCTTCCAACTCGTTGTGTTACGGGAGATGGTGGCCATTTTAAAGCCATTTGTGACCGCTTCAAACCATTTCCAAGCTGATTTTGAAACTATTGGAAATGTGATTCCTGCTTATATCGGACTGAGGAACAACCTCACTCTGACTATCAAGAATCGAAATGGAATAGAAGTGGTGAATCCGGCAAGTCAACTGGCGTCAATCGTAAAGAAAACCAAGGACTTCGTGCAAGCTCTGCGTGAATCTTTAGAACGTCGCTTTTCCCCTGTGCTATGCGACGTCAATTATGTTCTGGGTAATATTAAATATTTTAAATCCCTAGCTTCAATATCACTTGTATCTATCTCGTTTTCATATCATAGGCACGATCTTCGATCCAAGATTCAAAAAGGGATGGATCAAGTTCTCGATACTCTGAAGCTTCAGTGATGGAGGCGGTCAGAGCGGAAATTAAAATGCGATATCAAGTTCTCCGTACGTTCTAAGAGTGAATCATTACACTATTTCAATTTAGCTATTCTTGATTGATTACAGGTAAATCTATGGATGACCAAGCTGTGCATAATTTAGTGCAACCAGTTCCCTCAGCAAACAATATAGCTGATGTCGTGAACGAGCGTGCTAGTCGACCATCGATCACCAGGAAAAAAAGAGCAAGCCAATCTTTGTATTCATCTGTTATTGAAACTCCTAGACCAGGATCAGTTGGCCCTATAAAATTTATTGATGAGCTTGAAGTGTATTTGAATGAGCCAGGTGTTCCCATGGAGGTTCCTGTGGACCTGCTGACCCCGATAGTGAATTGCGTCCCACAAAGCCTCTTGAATTTTGGAAAGTGAACAGTTGTCGATTTTATATCCTCAGCGAAATTGCCATAGACGCTGTGTCCGTCGCAGCCTCATCCGGTTAAATTGAGCAGGCTTTCAGCCCCGCTTCCGACATAATGTCGGCATAGAGAAACGGAATAAAGCCCGATCTGTTTGCTAATTTAATGTTTATTAAATGTAATGCTTCACATACTCCAAATTCGCAAAGCAAGATGATGAAGTAGAATTTCGATATTCTGAAACAGTTTTTCGGTTTAATGATATTTCATTTACACTTTTGCTTTACTTTTGTGAAAGAAATGTCCAGACTGCAGAGGTGCAGTGGCGAATAAACAATTAAGAATAATAAAAAATGAAGTATCTTGTATCTTGTATCTTATCTCATCTTATCTTCTACTATTTTGGAAAAAATCCAATCTGTCTTATCTTATCGGTTTTTTTCGTAGATACTATCTTGTATCTTGTTTCTTTTCTTTAATTCTGGGTTATCTTATCTTATCTTATCTTTGAAAAGCTTCAAACAAAGTATCTCTATCTTCAGGCTAAAATAAAATATAGTACGCACTGCATGGACCAACACCGTTGCTATATCTCTATTAGCTGCCTTTGCTTTTACCTCACTCTGCCATTGAACTCCCAGCCTTGGCGTACCGTATGGCTTCGCGGCGGGCCATTAATAACCTGTCAGTACGGTAAAAGGAAGGCGATAACTAAGAAAGTTAGCTCTCCAGTGCTGAATTAACCCGTTGACGCGATGGGTGGGGAAAGGAAAGGATGTTGGAATCCTACCTTTTTTGGAAACGTAAATCCAGACCCTTTGTAGTAGTACTGGAGCTCCTGCTAATGCACCAATAAACGATTTTTCTTGACATAAGAATACCCAAAATTGGAAATAAAATACATTGTTAATAAAATATGGATAAAGAAAAAAATTGTAAACATATATTTATTTGTAAATAGCATCTACTTTTAAAAATAAAACATAAAAATGTAAAAATTTAAATATCTATGCATCACAAAATTTTACTTTATTGCAACGTTAGAATAAGAACAGTTTCACATTAGTAATGGCGTAGTCCAATAGTTATCTCATTTAAAAAAGAAATGTAATGACTGTTTCCCAAAATTTGATAGACCGTTCCTATCTTCTCTGATTCCACAATAAAATAAAAAGTGGACTGCGTTCTTGAAATTTAAGTCACTGTTCAATTATAACAATTATTTCAGTATAATATAAGTGTACAAAAGGAAACAATTTCTTAGTTTTTACGAAAAAATCCAATTAATAACCTTAAATCTAAATGAATGATGCTATTATCTAAGTTAATGAAAAAGGAACGGTCTCACAAATTTATAGGAACGCAGTCCAATTTAAATTTTTTTAGATGAAGTATAGTTACTGTGTTCCATAAACTTGAGAAAATAACATGATAAATTTATATGAATGAAGTTTAATATATAATTTTCTTCTTCAAATAAAAAGTAATGACTGCGTTTCCAAATTTTGAGAGAATGAATTTGAATACATTCCATTTCCAAAAATTAAACTTATATAAAAAAAGATAAAAAACATATTGTCCCAGCATTAAAAACAGAAGTCCATTTAATGAATTGCTATATAAATTATTAAACAAATTGAAAAGAAACAGTCATTCAAATTTATGCAGTCCAATGTCTATTTTCCTTATTGAAATGATAGTTGGTTACTCCATTCCAGAAATTTGAGAAGATGTTTCAATATTGGCTTGATCCTTAAACATTAATAACTGGACTTTATTCTTTAAATTTATGAGACCATCTCTTATTAGTCATTTAATCAATGAATATGTGCAGAAAAAAGGAAAATGTCTCTTTATTTTCAGGAACGCAATCAACAAATAACTCATATCTGGATTTACCATACTCTTAGTTTTACTATTGGAAAAGGAACAGTCTTAATAGTTATTAGAAACACAGTCCATTTTCCTATTTGATAAAAACAAAATAACTTGACTGCGTTCCAAAAATTTGATGCACAGTATAATAGAAGTTTAAGAGAAATATATTTTAAAATATAATTAGTAGGCTAACATAATACTTACCCAAATTATTATCAGCAGCAAGTTTTAGTGACAATTAATAGTATTGATAAATACTGTTTAAATTTTGCATGTGAAATAAATTGAATTTATTTAAATGGAATCAGGTGTTCAGAAAGCAATCAATCTCCAATTTTATTGAACTTCAGAGTAAATTATCTTTTATCCTGTTTCAAGAGCATTCCAGCGCGTCATCTATTAATTATTTCATGAGGCGTGATATTTAAAAAACTGGACGATAGAGGGAAATGAATTTTGGCGTGAATTTTAGCATCTTTTACCAAGAATATAGAAAATAAAAAAATAAATATAAATCAATAATGGCGTCGCAAAGCTTTGAACCAGTAATTTCTTCTCCCGAGAAACATGTTTCGAACGATGATTTTGATGACGAAAGTATTATTGATAATATATTGTCACAAATACCGTTGACAGAAAATAACAACGAATATATTGTGACCGACTCAATTGGAGAAACCACCATTGAAGTAAACTCAGAGGAAGTTTATAAAACACCTAAAATAAATGAAAACCAAAATAAAACCAAAGAAACCAAGAAAGAATTAAAAGAAGAAATTAAAAATGAAGAAAGAAAACTGGAAAATGAACTAAAAGAAAAAAAAGAAAAATAGATCTAGAAAGTCGAAAAATAGAATATATGTTGAGAGAAATCAAAAGAAGAAGAAAATGTAGAGGAGAAAAGAAAAAAGAAAGATGCAGAATCATTACTTTACAGTAAATTTCCTGATAATCAAGCTACTTCCATCCTAAATGAGCTTGAGAAAAGAAATCAAGAAGCGATAAATGCTGTGCAAATGTAAGTATTCTTAGAAAATTTCAATTAAATCAAAATTATTTCCTACGGTCCATCAAAATTGTATTTAGACTTACCTACTTGTATTTACTTACCTTAATTTTAAGGGACCGTTCCTTTCACAAAATATCATTTAGCTGTGTTAACTGTCAAGAAAAAGGACGTTCCCTCAAAAACTAATATTACACAGTCAAAATTTAAACGTCAAACTTAAAAATGTCTTTCTTTTATTTCTTTTATGAAATTCATATTTACAATGAAAATGTAGAGTCAAGAGACTGTTCCTTATTTCTCATTAATTACATGAATTAATTATGTGTTTTTTTAAGGAACGGTCTATTGAAATTGTTGATTTGTTTTATTCGTAGAACTCATTTCACAATTTCAAGAGACCGTTTATTTTTTAATTAGATGTTTTAATACTGAAAATCTAAGAACGGTCTCTTGAAATAATGTATAAAATCAACAATCAAAACCGAAAACCAACAACTTCAACTGACTCTTCCTTTTTTTAAATGTCATTTAGTTCTGTTAGAGTTTAAGAGCAGGGAACGGCCTCTTAAAATTGCATTACCTATTTGGTATTGAAGGAAGAGAAAAATTTCAAGAGACCGTTCCTTGTTTTTCATTAATGACACAACTAAAGATTGTTTTTTGAAACAACGTTCTATAGAAATTGCTGGTTTCTTGGTTTTTGGTGTCAAACTTACATTAGAATTTCAAGAGACCGATACTTTCAAAAATTTTTATTTATTTAAAGAAAATTATAATTAACTAATAAACTATAAAAATAATAATAACTAACTAACTAATTTTGAAAAAAACATTATTTAAAGCATTTCTTAATACGCTAAGCTATCTTAAAAAACTTACCTCTTTCTCGTTTCAAAATCTATAACTTTAAAATTTTTAAAGGGCCCAAAATCATGCCGCTGCAATGATAGGTTAGTTGGGATGGCCAGGGAACATGCTCATCTACTAAGATACCGGTGAGCTGCTTTAAAACAATCAGAAAAGATGGCAGCATCTGCACGTCAATAAAAGTATGCCTTTGCCCTTTGGTTGAATGTCGTGTATTTATTGATGTTTTCTGAATAAATACATGTTTCGGATTCACTTGACTATTTTCCCTTAAAGTTAAAAGAATATTATTTAAAAAATTATATCATTTAAAAACACATTATATTATTAGAAACAGCAATTTCCAATCAAAACCTTGTCTACTGCATCCAAGAATTAGTCGTCCAAAAGCCTCATCCCGCCATTTACCTTAGCCAGTAGGCGGTAACTTACAGCCAATCATAGGATGCGTGCATTGCAAAACCCTCAAAACTCCTCCCACATTTTTCCTAAGATTTTTATACAGTATAGACTAGTATACGGCGGCCCGTCCCAGGATGGTAATAGGTGAAGTCTAGTATTTAGTCGGACCTGTCCTTAAGCCCCTTAATCCACTTAAAAACCCTTAATCCACTTAAAGCCCCTTAATCCACTTAAAGCTTCTTAATCCATGTTAAGCTGCTGAATCCACGTAAAGCCCCTTAGTCTACTTTCAACTTATTAATCCACTTAAAGGCCCTTTAATCCATGTTAAGCCGCTGAATCCACGTAAAGAAACTTAATCTTCTTACCAACTTAATTATCCACTTGTATCCTCTTAATCTATGGTTAGCCGCTTAATCTACTTACAATTTATTAATCCACTTATTGTCATGTCGTACAGCCCCTTAATCCACGCATTGTCATGTCGTACCACTCATACACGTAACAAACCATGGAGGAAAAACAAATCACGGTTGAGCGCACTTGGGAACTGCCTCCAAGGCCATGCTCCTTACTTGGTCCTTTACTTGCAGTTTTTATGCTTTACCAATGCCCGTCCCCTGCCCGTCGTTTCCAACCTGTCCGTTGTTTCCGCCCTGCCCACGGATCTCGCCCTGCCCGCGGATCTCGCCCTGCCCGTGGATCTCGCCCTGCCCGCGGATCTCGCCCTGCCCGCGGATCTCGCCAAGTTTTCCCCAGTTCGTCTTTTTACCCGCCCTGTCCGCGGAAATTGAAAAGAAAAAGATTAAGCCTAGCTGGTGGCAGTTCGAACCCTTTTCAAGTAGTCGACCTTTTTCCAGGTAGTCGACCTTTTTCCAAACAGCAAAAGTTACGTGAACCCTTTCGAACCAATGGAAGCAAGCGCACTGGAAAAAAGGGAACACTCTCTTAATGGTGTTGGAACGCAGTCAATTGAGCTGTCAAGAAAAAAATGTCAATAGTAGCGCGCGCACAACGATAGTTCCCCGGAAAAACAAACAGACAGATACACAAACAAATCCCTCCCACAAATACCCTTTGCGCATTAATAGAAGTAGTAGACGATGCTTGTCCTCTGCCCGTCGTTTCAAACCTGTTATTTGTTTCCGCCATTCCCGCTGGTCTCGCCCTGCCCGCCGTTTTCCTACGTCCGTCCTTTTACGCACCCTGTCCGTGCGAATTCAAAAGAAAAATGTTAAGCCTAACCGGCGGCAGTTCGAATCCTTTTCAGGTGGTCGACCTTTTTCCAGATAGTCAACCTTTTTCCAGGCAGACAAAAGTTACGTGAACCCTCTCGAACTGATGGAAGCGCGCGCACTGGAACAAAAGGGAACAATCCCTTAGTGGTGTTGGAACGCAGTCAATTGAGCTGTTAAAAAAAAATGCAATGGTGGTTCTTTGAGGGATGAAAAAAGGAAATGGTGTCTAAAGGTTGTTGGAACGTAGTCAATAGACATATTAAGAAAACATGAATTGGTGCTTGTTTGAAGGATGCAAGAGAGAACAATCTCTAAAGGAGTTGTAAGAACTCAATGAATTGGTGGTTGTTTGAGGGATGCAAAAGGGAAAGGTCTCTCAAGTATGTTGGAGTGCAGTAAATGGATCTGTTGAGAACACAAAGAATAGGTGGTTGTTTGAGGGATGCAAAAGGATACAGTCTCAATGGTGTTGGAATGCAGTCAAAGGAGCTGTCCAAATACCATGAATTGGTACTCGTTTAGAACCGCAAAAAGGAATGATCTCTTAATTAGTTGTAAGTACTCAATGAATTGGTGGTTGTATGAGGGATGCAAAAAGGAACAGTCTATGAAAAGTGCTGGAACGCAGTAAATGGAGCTGTTGAGAACAAAATGAATTGGTGCTTGTTTTAAGGGATGCAAAAGGGAACGGTCTCTTAATATTAATGAATAGCAGTCAAAAGAGCTGTCCAGAGCACAATGTAACAGTGGTTGTTTGATGGCTGCAAAAGGGAATGGTCTCTTAAAAATTTTGGAACACAGTCAGGGAGCTGTTAAGAACAAAATGCAATGGTGGTTGTTTGAGGGGTGCAAAAGGGAACGGTCTCTTAAAAGTGTTGGAACGCAGTCAGTGGAGCTGTTGAGAACAGTATACAATAGTGGTTGTTGGAAGGCTGCAAATGGGAACGGTCTCTTAAAAGTGTTGAAACGCAGTCAGGGGAGCTGTTGAGAACAAAATGCAGTGGTGGTTGTTTGAGGGGTGAAAAAGGGAACGGTCTCTTAAAAGTGTTGAAACGCAGTCAGTGGAGCTGTTGGGAATACCATGAATTGTTGCTTTGTTTAAGGGATGCAAAAGGGAACGGTCTCTTAAAGGTGGTGGAACGCAGTCATTTGAGCTGTTGAGGACAAAGAATAGGTGGTTTTTGAGGGATGCAAAAGGGAACGTTTTCAATGGTGTTGGAATGCAGTCAAAGGAGCTGTCCAAACACAATGAATGGGTGGTTGGTTTGGGGAAGCAAAAGGAAACAGTCTCTCAAAAGTGTTGGAACGCAGTCAGAGGAGCTGTTGAGAACGAAATGAAGTAGTGGTTGTTTGAAAGGGTGCAAAAGGGAACGATCTCTTAAGAGTGTTGGAAAGCACTCAATGGAGCTATTGAAAACACAATAAATTTGGGCTTGTTTGAGGGATTCAAAAGGGAACGGTCCCTGAAAAGTGCTGGAACGCAGACAATGGGGCTGTTGACAACCCAAGGCAATGGTTGTTAATTGAGGGATACAAAAGAGAACAGTCTCTCAATGGTGTTGGAACGCAGTCAATTGAGGTGTTGAGGACAAAGAACTGGTGGTTGTTTGAGGGCTGAAAAAGGAACAGTCTCTCAAAGGGGTTGGAACGCAGTCAATGGTTTTTTTGAAAACTCAAAAAATAGGTTGTTGTTTGAGGGATGCAAAAGGGAACGGTCTCTGAAAGGTGTTGGTATGCAGTCAATGGAGCTGTTTAAAAACCAAAGAATATGTGGTTGTTTGAGGGATACAAAAGTGAACGTTCTCTGAAGGGTGTTGAAACGCAGTCAAAGCTGTCAACAACAAAATGAATTGGTGGTTGTTTAAGGGATGCAAAAGGGAACAGGGTCTGAAGATTGTTGGAACACAGCCAATGCAGCTGGTGAAAACAAAATGAAATGGGGCTTGTTTGAAGGATGCAAAAGGGAACGGTCTCTCAATGGTGTTGGAATGCAGTCAATGGAGCTAATCATAATACAATGAATTGGTGGTTGTTTGAGGGATGCAAAAGGGAACGGTCTCTGAAAGTTGGTGAAAAGCATGTTTAAAAGCTGTTTAAAAGCTGTTTAAAAACCAAAGAATATGTGGTTGTTTGAGGGATACAAAAGTGAACGTTCTCTGAAGGGTGTTGAAACGCAGTCAAAGCTGTCAACAACAAAATGAATTGGTGGTTGTTTAAGGGATGCAAAAGGGAACAGGGTCTGAAGATTGTTGGAACACAGCCAATGCAGCTGGTGAAAACAAAATGAAATGGGGCTTGTTTGAAGGATGCAAAAGGGAACGGTCTCTCAATGGTGTTGGAATGCAGTCAATGGAGCTAATCATAATACAATGAATTGGTGGTTGTTTGAGGGATGCAAAAGGGAACGGTCTCTGAAAGTTGGTGAAAAGCAGTCAAGGGAGCTGTTCGGAATACATTGTAATGTTGGTTGTTTGAGGGAAGCGAAAGGGAACGGTCTCTTAATTTGATTGGAATGTAGTCAAGGGAGCTGTTGAGAACATAAAGAATGTGTGATTGTGGAGTGATGCAAAAGGGAACGGTCCCTCAAAGGTGTTGGAATGCAGTCAAGGAATCTGTGAACAACACAATGAATTGGTGGCTGTTTGAGGGTTGCAAAAGGGAACGGTCTCTGAAGATTGTTGGAACACAGTCAATGGAGCTGGTGAAAACAAAATGAATAGGGTCTTATTTGAGGGATGCAAAAGGGAACGGTCTCTCAAAGGTGTTGGAACGCAGTCAGTGGAGCAGTTGAAAACAAAATGCAGTGGTGGTTGTTTGAGGGGTTCAAAAGGCAATGGTTTCTTAAATTAATTTGAATGCAGTCAATGGAGCTGCAAAAAAAAAAAAAGAATATGTGGTTGTTTGAGGGATGCAAAAGGGAACGGCCTCTGAAATTTGTTGGAATGCAGTCAATGGAGCTGATAGAAAGACAATGAATTGGTGGCTTCAGGTGAAGGAAGCAAAAAAACAGTCTATTACAGTTTGTTATTGTATACGAAATTGCTTGAAATTAGTGAATTGTAATAGTTGATGGCGTAGAAAACTGTAAGTATTATGTCGGCCATGTTGGAAAAGACGTGTAAATTAATTTGCGGAATGCAGGGTTGGGATTGGCTACAGCAAAAATCACGTGACTCGCATGCAACCAATGGCAGCGTGCGCCTACACCAAATTCTCGGACAAACAGACAGATACACAAACAAATCCCGCCCACAAATACCACTTTCGCTTTTATAAAGATAGGAGACTAGTATACGGCGGCCCGTCCCAGGACGGATAGTGAGTAACCCTAGTCTTTAGTGTTGGTGTGGAAGGTCGGACCTGTCCTTAAACCCCTTAATCCACTAAAAGTCCCTTAATCCACTTTAAGCCTCTTAATCCATGTAAAACTACTGAATCCACGTAAAGCCCCTTAACCTACTTACAACTTATTAATCCACTTAAATCCACTTATTGTCAAGTCGTACCTCTCATACACGTAACAAACAATAGAGAAAAACAAATCACGGTTGAGGTAAACGGTCGGTTGAACTGCCTCCAAGGCCGTGCACGTGCTCCTTACTTGGTCCTTTACCTGCAGATTTAGTGCTTTACCAATGCCCGTCCCCTGCCCGTCGTTTCCAACCTGTCCGTTGTTTCCGCCCTGCCCACTCATCTCGCCCTGCCCGCGGATCTTTCCCTGCCCGTAGGTCTACACCTGCCCGCCTCTTTCCTTAGTCCATCCTTTTACCCGCCCTGTTTGTTAAGCCATGCCGGCGGCAGTTCGAACCCTTTTCAGGAAGTCGACCTTTTTCGAGGTAGTCGACCTTTTTCTAGATAAAAAAATTCACGTGAACCCCCTCGAACCAATAGTAGCACGCGCACAATGAAAGTTCCCCGGACCAACAAACAGACAGATAAACAAACAAATCCCTCCCACAAATACCCTTTGCGCATTAATAGAAGTAGTAGACGATGCCCGTCACCTGCCCGTCGTCTCAAACCTGTTCTTTGTTTCCTCTCAACCCGCGGGCCTCGCCCCGCCGTTTTCCTCCGTCTCTCCTTTTACCCGCCCTGCTCGCGCAAATTCGAAAGAAAAAGGTTAATCCTAACCGGCGGCAGTTCGAATCCTTTTCAGGTGGTCGAATTTTTTCCAGGTAGAAAAAGTTACGTGAACCCTCTCGAACCAATGGAAGCGCGCGCACTGGAACAAAAGGGAACAATCTCTTAATGGTGTTGAAACGCAGTCAATTGAGCTATCAAGAACCAATGCAATGGTGGTTCTTTGAGGGATGAAAAAAGGAAATGTTGTCTACAGGATGTTGGAACGTAGTCAATGGAGATGTTAAGAAAACATGAATTAGTGCTTGTATGAGGGATGCAAAAATAAACGGTCTCTTAAGGGGTTTTAAGAACTCAATGATTTTGGGGTTGATTGAAGGATGCAAAAGGGAACGCTCTCTGAAAAGTGCTGGAACACAGCCAAAGGGAGTGTGGAAAACCCAATGAATTGGTGGTTGTTTGAGGGATACAAAAGGGAACGGTCTCTCAATGGTGTTGGAACGCAGTCAATTGTTGAGGACCAAGAATTGGTGCTTGTTTGAGGAGTGCAAAAGACAACAGTCTATCAATGGTGTTGGAACGCAGTCAAAGTAGCAGTCCAGAACACAAAGAATAGGTGGTTGTTTGAGGGATACAAAAAGGAACGGTCTCTCAATGGTGTTGGAATGCAGTCAAAGGAGCTGTCGAAACACAATGAATTGGTGGTTGGTTGTAATGTTGGCGATTATCTAATTTGGTTAGATACAAATTATCTACGCCCACTTTTAGATAACGATACTATTATCGATAAAGTATCTAATTATCCCCATCTACTGGCCAAAAAATATACTGCGTACATGATTGTATCAATATAAAAAAACGGTTAACATAATATTTAAAAATTATATGCAGAAGGGATTGTGAGTTGTGGTAACCACGGTACTACTAACAAGCCTCAAACAGTAAAACAAAAAAATAGCAGTTTTTTCTAATTTGCATCGATAGTCGTCAACAATCGTCCTTTATTATGGCGAGAATTTGTGATAATGTAGTTTGTAGTAGCGCTAAGGTTAACGAGTTGGTCTGTAAACATAAAGTTCGGAGTTCAAATCCAGAAGCGACTGTATTTTTTTCTTGATGATTGGCTCTTGAAAATACATTTTTAACGCATTTGAAAGCTAGCAGACGACGGAAAGATTAGATTTTTGTTTACAATTTGTATCGATACTACCCAAAAGCAATTAATCTTTTTTATGCTGAAAGTTTTCTATAGACTACTGGCGCAGTGGTATAATAAAAGTCTAGTGATACTAAGGTAGTTGGTTCAAACCTAACCGAAGAAATTTTTTCAGCGTTTTTATTGTAGGGAAAAGCTTGCCTAAATTATTTTTGACGGATTTTATAAATCGGTTGCATAACAGACCTATATTTTTTAATTCTAATGTTTCTTATTGTACTTTGAATAAGTAATTAATTTAATTTTAAAAGAATTAGTAATTGCGGTGGCAACCCTGATATCTATCAATATTAAACAAATTTGCTATCCAGCCAAATATAGTGTTACAGACGACGATAATTTTAGATTTTCGTCTGCAATTTGTATCGATACTACCCAACAACAACAACAACAACAGTGGGGGGCGGATGGTTGAGTTGGATAAGGCGTCACTTGGTGATCGGGGCACCTTGAGATCCCAGTTCAACTCTCCTGGTGAGCATAGTTGCTCCCACATCCGGGCACGCACCACTACACGGACAGTTCACACCTCTTCCTAACAAATCGCCTAACAAATCGCCTCACTAGTTCGCATGTAAAATGATGGTACTTCCATCGCCCTCTTCCACACAAAATACACACTACAACATTTACACTGCTCATATGAAAAACAGCCCAATAACTCGCCAAAACTCAATCGCCAGTGCTATTTGTGGCCTTCATCAGAAGACCCGTATCCGTGACGGTATTCCCGCAGCGGAGGCACTCTAAACATAGTCAAAGAAACTTACAGAGTATTGACACAGTGGTAAAATAAAGGCTACCGATGCAGAGATATTGGGTTCAAACCTGAACGAAGAATGTTTTTCAACGACTTTATTGTTGGGAAAAGATTGCTTAAATGATTTTTGACGGGATTTTCTAAATCAATTGCATAACAGACCTATTTTTTTTTAATTCTAATGTTTCTTATTGTAATTTGAATTAGTAATTTATTTAATTTTAAAAGAATTAGTCATTGTTGTGGCAACCCTGATATCAATAGTAAACAAATTTACTATCCAGCCAAATATAGTGTTGCAGACGACGATAATTTTATATTTTCGTCTGCATTTTGTATCGATACTAACCAGCAACAGACAATTCTTTTTAACTTACACAACAATTACCAACTTGATTGGCATAGTGGTATAAGACGAAGCTCATAACAACAAGGATCCGTGTTCGATCTCAATAAACAATATAACTCTTTTATTGCACATTAGTCTGGGAAAATGGTGATTTTACAGTGGTAATCGTTGATAATTTGAAGGTTTGACTTTTACTTTTTTCTATTTGATTTTCTATTTGGAAAATTATATCGATTGTCGTTCATATAGTTTACTTTAAATGTAGCATAAACTGAATAATATTGCAGGCAACTATAGCTCTGTGGTATCATACAGTATTTGGGATTTAGAGTATCAAAGTTCAAATCTCACACCATCCACATCTTTTATTTCGTATGGGGTATTAACATTTATTTTTTGTTTTCTTTACGTTTGGACTATTTTGCAATTAGAAATCGTCTTAATTTTTTCGTTTAGCATGAAAAATACAAAAAGTTCGATGTAAAATTCGATAAAAATATAGATAAAACTAGCTTTGTAACATACTGTTTAGTCTTAAGAAAAGCAGACGATGATCAGTTCAGATTTGTATTGTGCAATTTATATCGATATTCGGTAACAAAACAAGATTCCTTCGGTAATGTCCTTCGGGCAATTTTTTTGAAAAAAATTGTCTATGGACATGTAACGTGGGCCAAAGATAAACATATTTTGGATCCAAGGTTTCTAAATTTCAATCAATTTATAGTGTTCATCTGCTGTAGTCTACTGTCTGGAATTAGCAACACGGGAGCTTAAGTGAAAAAATGAAAATGCAATAACGAATTTGATGAATTTTATACAACAAATGTACTACCGATGCAATAGTTTTATAAAATACACTTCTGGGAATCTAATTATATCAATATTGGCTAGGATAATGTAAGTTTAAGACCTATAAAGCGACTTAAAAAATTTTTCAAAAAATTTGAAAAACAATGACATTTGAAGAAAAAATGTTTTATTTCCGCATGAGTATTGAACAATTAAACTTAATGATGCCAGCGCAACACCTAACCACTACGCTGTTATTGACCTAATGCGACTAGTATGAATAGCAGTGTAATTTTACATCATCTGCAGCAGTATACTGTCCGGAATTAGCAACACGGGGACTTATGTAAAAAAAAATGAGAATGCAATCGTGAATTAGATGAAGATTTTTCCTCAAAAATAGACAACAAATTGAATTGTCTTGTAAAAGCAATTTCAGGGAATGTAACCATATAAATATTACTTAGAATAGTTTAAGTTTAAGACATACTAAGCGACTTAAAAATGTAACAAAATATACGCATAAAAAGGAAAAAACTAAATAAATTTTGTATTTCAAAGAGTATTGATCCATTGATCTTGGTGTTGTGAGCCCAACACCTTACCGCTGAGCTATCACACACATACATGTAATTATAGCATCAAAGATTAGGTATCTTGTCGCCGCTGTGTAACTTTCTTCTCCATAGTCTCCGTTCTGGCAGCATGTGTACTACTGCAATATAAAAAAATATATAAAAATCTACTGTTTAAAACATTTTGTTAAAGAAAACACTTACTGTTTAGTGACTGTTATACAGCCTTCTGCACTTACTGCAATGCATTTACAGTTGTAAGGTTACGCAAACAAAAGTGAATTCACTGTCTAGGATTCGGCAATTAGCTAGGTAACAATTACGCAAATTAATTTTTTTAACTGTAATAGAATCAAATGAAAAAAGCCACTATACCACGTATCAAATTTTGACAGAATTTTGTACAAAATTTGGGGACGATTGGTCATCCAGGGAAGAAACGTATATGGAAATACATAATGGACATTAAACCTTCTGAGATCTACTACTACTACCCTACCCCCTATACCCCACACCCTAAAATTGTTATAGTCCTTCGATATATATACATATATACCCTCAGGGATAATTGTTCTTTGCATGACACACTTGTTTATCGTCTCAATAGCTCTGTGGATGAAGACAGCAATAGCATGACAAAGGATCAGAGTTCAAATCCAGCGATGGGTATGGATCTATTATTATTTTTATTGTTTTTGACAATACGCCATGTATTGAGTATCGGGAAAACTACTTGGAAAGTATCGATACAACGATATATCTAAAAATATCGACTATCTAACATTTATCTAAAAATATCGATGCATCGTTAAAAAATTTTGATAGTCGCCAACACTAGTTGGTTGAGGGAAGCAAAAGGAACGTTCTCTGAAAGGAGCTGTCAAGAACCCAATGAATTGGTGGTTGTTTGGGGGTTGCAAAAAGGAATAGTCTCTAAAGGGTGTTGGAACGCAGTCAGTTGGAGCTCTCAAGAATACAATCTTGTTTGAGGGGTGCAAAAGGGAACAGTCTCTTAAGGGTGTTGGAACGCAGACAATGGAGCTGTTGAAAACACAATGAATTGATACTTGTTTGAGGGATGTAAAAGGTAACGGTCTCTTAAGAGTGTTGGATTGCACCAAAGGAACTGTTGAAAACACAATGAATTGATACTTGTTTGAGGGATACAAAAGGGAACGGTCTCTTAAGGGTATTGGAAAGCAGTCAATGGAGCTGTGGAGAAACCAAGGAATTGGTGGTTGTTTGAGTCATGCAAAAGCGAACTGCTTCTTAAGGGTTTTGGATTGCAGCCAATGGAGCTGTTGAAAAAACAATGAATTGGTACTTGTTTGAGGGATGCAAAAGGGAACGGTCTCTTAATTAGTTGTAAGTACTCAATGAATTGGTTGTTGTTTGAGGGATGCAGAAGGGAACGGTCTCTGAAAGGTGTTGGAACGCAATTAATGGAGCTATTGAAAACACAAAGAATTGGGGCTTGTTTGAGGGATTCAAAAGGGAAGGGTCCTCTGAAAGTTGTTGGAATGCAGTCAGTGGAGCTGGTGAAAACAAAAAGAATTGGGGCTTTTTTGAGGGATGCCAAATGGAACGGTCTCTGAAGGGTGGTGAAACACAGTCATTGGAACTGTTATGAATACAACGTAATGGTGGTTGTTTTAGGGAAGGAAAAGGGAACGGTCTTTTAAGGGTGTTCGATTGCAGCCAATGGAGCTGTTGAAAACAAAGTGAATTGGTACTTGTTTGAGGGATGCAAAAGGGAAAGGTTTTTAAATGGTGTGGGAATGCAGTCAATGGAGCTGGTTAGAACACAATGAATTGGTGCTTGTTTTAAGGGATGCAAAAGGGAACAGTTTCTGAAGAGTGTTAAACACAGTCATTTGGGTTGAAAAGAACACAATGAATATGTGGTTGTTTGAGAAATGCAAAAAGGAGCGGTCTCTTAAAAGTGTTGGAACGCAGCCAGTGGAGCTGTTGAAAACCCAAAGAATAGGTGGTTATTTGAGGGATCCAAAAGGGAACAGTCTTTCATTGGTGTTTGAATGCAGTCAAATGAGCTGGGAACAACACAATAATTTGGTGGTTATTTGAGGGATGCAAAAGGGAACAATCTCTTAATATTGTTGGAACACAGTCAAAGGAGCTGTTCAGAACACAAAGGTATAGTGGTTGTTTGAGGGCTGTAAAAGGGACAGTCTCTCAAAAGTGTTGGAACGCAGTCAATGCAGCTGTTCAAAACACAAAGAATAGGTGGTTGTTTGAGGGATGCAAAAGGGGGCGGTCTCTTAAGGGTGTTAGAAAGCACTCAATGGAGCTAATGAAAACAAAACCAATTCGTGCTTGTTTGAGGGATGCAAAAGGGAACAGTCTCTCAAGTGTTTTGGAACGCAGTAAATGGATCTGTTGAGAACACAAACAATAGTTAGTTTAAGGGATACAAAAGGGAACGGTCTCTCAAAGGTGTTGGAATGCAGCCAGTGGAGCTGTTGAAAATACAATGAATTGGTACTTGTTAAGAACCGCAAAAGGAAACGGTCTCTTAATTAGTTGTAAGTACTCAAAGAATTGGTGGTTGTTTGAGGGTTGCAAAAATGAACGGTTTCTCAATGGCCAGTGAAATACCAACAGAATCCGCTGAGGATGTCATGGACCTTAAGTGATAGAAGACGTGGTCCTTTTAAACGACTAAAGGCGCTAATCTTCTAAACAGAACCAAGTGAAGAAAATTTAGTCCTGCAAAAAAAAAAAAAAAAACTTGAATGATATTTTTATCCATAGTGTGCCTTTTCTAAACTATAGATGTTAGATTATTAAATCTGATTGTTTCACTGGATTTCAAGTTTATTAACCGACTTTTTCCGAAGCTGCGTGTCCGAAGTCGAGCGTTCTACCGTAATCTAATTTCAAAGACATATATTGCCAAAAAGAGAGAATTGCTGTTGCAGCTCTCGCAAGCTCGTTACATCTGCACAAAAGCAGATTTCTGGTCGACAAGAAGAAATTCCTTTCTCGACTGTCCTTGTGACTTATTGATGGTAATAGCAAAAGCTAAAAGCACACGGAATTGGTTTTTTATGAGCTTGAACGGAAGATCGCAGTCACTGGGTGACATATTCATTCGTGGGATGAAGACATTGTGGCCTTTATTTTTCCTGCTGCTATGGTTGCATGAATGAGGTTGCCCGTTAGACTTTTCATTATCAAACGCGTTCCATTGCACAGCCCTTGACGCGAATCGATGTTTTTAAGAAGTATGATTATTGCACCCACTTTTAGTTCCAAAATGTGCGGTGGTATCCCCTGATACCTTTAAGGTGTCAAGAAACTCGGTTGGGAAGTTTGAAATTTCCTCTGGGTCTTCCGAATCAATTGAGTTTATGCTGGCATACCTTCGTCGGTGTCCTGGCATCTGTCTTATGATGAAATTGTTGATCTTTAAGCAGTCGTCGTTTTTAGGACACAAAATAGCCCGATTGCTAATGTGTTCTTCTGTTTCTGAATGCAGTAGATTTTCGGGGTTACCAAACACATGATACACCAATGACTCTTCTGAATGTTCATTAAGAAGAAAGTCCTGAGGTATCTCTATCGCATCTGGTCCCAGACCTGCAGTTCTTGAATGAGCTGAATTTCCAAGTTTAATGAGCCAGTTAGCAAATTCGAGACTATCGTCCGCGGTTCGCATATTCCGAGTCAAACTGAACTTTAAAATTTCACTCCAAGTCCCGCTGCTTTTAATGGTAGATTTAACAATTTTTACCCTCTTACCGTGTTTAATGACAGGAAGGCACTGACAAATATCTCCTCCCAACAACAGAACTTTGCCACCGAAAGCGACTGACTTTTTCGTAACAAATTAAAAATTAAATTTTTTTTTTAAGTTTATCGATGGCATCTAGTGAATGTACTGTCATCACAGTGAACTCGTCAATGATAATCAGACTGGCTTTCCTTATGTTGTTTGCTTCAATACGGTGCTAATCTATTTTTGATCTTGGTGTTGCCGTAATGGGAGGATAGATTTTTAAGCGAGAATGGAAAGAAGTACTCCCGTTACATAGCAGAATTGAAGCGATTCCAGTTGAAGCCACAGCAATCACCGATTTTCCTTGTTCTTCAAGCACACTAATGAGTGTATTGTAGAGGAATGTTTTTCCAGTTCCACCTGGTCCATCCAAAAAATACTGATTGTTTGTAGAAGAACAAACGTTATCATTGACTGACGTCATGACACGGTCAGAGATTGCTTGCTGTTCCACGTTCAGCTGAGCAACCATTAGTTCTCCTCTTCTCCTCTTTTGAGCACGCATTTTGTCCGAGCTTTCATCTTTTCCATCTTCAATCAGCCGATGAATCATTTGAAAATCAAGAACTTCTATTTGAAATTCTTCAAAATTGTGACCACTCTCCCTGAACATATCTTGAATAAATTTCAGATTTATATCACAAATTTATAACCATTGCACCACCGTTGACATGCGAAGAAATGGGAAAATATGGGGCCGTATGGTGTGGCTCAGGTAAACCCCCCTTCACTGTCCCCTCTCCCATGGGTACGCGCAATCCCCCCGCCCGACCCCCTTCTGGCCGGCTTGTGCAGCGCGTCAGTTCCGTAAAACTTGAAACTTTGTACGCGTTTTACGGACACTCCTGCTCATTTGCACACCCTAAACCCTATATTTAAAATGATCAGCGTAAAAAGATCTACAACCCTGTATTAATCGTTTTTGGATTAGAGAAAACTTGTCTTGCTAGGGAAGAGCCGTCGGAGGCTCTTCCCTAGAAAACTTGTCTTGCTAGGGAAGAGCCTCCGACTCTTTGTAGTTGTCTCAACGCTGTCAAAAAGCATGGTTCCCTGACAGCCTTCCAACTCGTTGTGTTACGGGAGATGGTGGCCATTTTAAAGCCATTTGTGACCGCTTCAAACCATTTCCAAGCTGATTTTGAAACTATTGGAAATGTGATTCCTGCTTATATCGGACTGAGGAACAACCTCACTCTGACTATCAAGAATCGAAATGGAATAGAAGTGGTGAATCCGGCAAGTCAACTGGCGTCAATCGTAAAGAAAACCAAGGACTTCGTGCAAGCTCTGCGTGAATCTTTAGAACGTCGCTTTTCCCCTGTGCTATGCGACGTCAATTATGTTCTGGGTAATATTAAATATTTTAAATCCCTAGCTTCAATATCACTTGTATCTATCTCGTTTTCATATCATAGGCACGATCTTCGATCCAAGATTCAAAAAGGGATGGATCAAGTTCTCGGGATACTCTGAAGCTTCAGTGATGGAGGCGGTCAGAGCGGAAATTAAAATGCGATATCAAGTTCTCCGTACGTTCTAAGAGTGAATCATTACACTATTTCAATTTAGCTATTCTTGATTGATTACAGGTAAATCTATGGATGACCAAGCTGTGCATAATTTAGTGCAACCAGTTCCCTCAGCAAACAATATAGCTGATGTCGTGAACGAGCGTGCTAGTCGACCATCGATCACCAGGAAAAAAAGAGCAAGCCAATCTTTGTATTCATCTGTTATTGAAACTCCTAGACCAGGATCAGTTGGCCCTATAAAATTTATTGATGAGCTTGAAGTGTATTTGAATGAGCCAGGTGTTCCCATGGAGGTTCCTGTGGACCTGCTGACCCCGATAGTGAATTGCGTCCCACAAAGCCTCTTGAATTTTGGAAAGTGAACAGTTGTCGATTTTATATCCTCAGCGAAATTGCCATAGACGCTGTGTCCGTCGCAGCCTCATCCGGTTAAATTGAGCAGGCTTTCAGCACCGCTTCCGACATAATGTCGGCATAGAGAAACGGAATAAAGCCCGATCTGTTTGCTAATTTAATGTTTATTAAATGTAATGCTTCACATACTCCAAATTCGCAAAGCAAGATGATGAAGTAGAATTTCGATATTCTGAAACAGTTTTTCGGTTTAATGATATTTCATTTACACTTTTGCTTTACTTTTGTGAAAGAAATGTCCAGACTGCAGAGGTGCAGTGGCGAATAAACAATTAAGAATAATAAAAAATGAAGTATCTTGTATCTTGTATCTTATCTCATCTTATCTTCTACTATTTTGGAAAAAATCCAATCTGTCTTATCTTATCGGTTTTTTTCGTAGATACTATCTTGTATCTTGTTTCTTTTTCTTTAATTCTGGGTTATCTTATCTTATCTTATCTTTGAAAAGCTTCAAACAAAGTATCTCTATCTTCAGGCTAAAATAAAATATAGTACGCACTGCATGGACCAACACCGTTGCTATATCTCTATTAGCTGCCTTTGCTTTTACCTCACTCTGCCATTGAACTCCCAGCCTTGGCGTACCGTATGGCTTCGCGGCGGGCCATTAATAACCTGTCAGTACGGTAAAAGGAAGGCGATAACTAAGAAAGTTAGCTCTCCAGTGCTGAATTAACCCGTTGACGCGATGGGTGGGGAAAGGAAAGGATGTTGGAATCCTACCTTTTTTGGAAACGTAAATCCAGACCCTTTGTAGTAGTACTGGAGCTCCTGCTAATGCACCAATAAACGATTTTTCTTGACATAAGAATACCCAAAATTGGAAATAAAATACATTGTTAATAAAATATGGATAAAGAAAAAAATTGTAAACATATATTTATTTGTAAATAGCATCTACTTTTAAAAATAAAACATAAAAATGTAAAAATTTAAATATCTATGCATCACAAAATTTTACTTTATTGCAACGTTAGAATAAGAACAGTTTCACATTAGTAATGGCGTAGTCCAATAGTTATCTCATTTAAAAAAGAAATGTAATGACTGTTTCCCAAAATTTGATAGACCGTTCCTATCTTCTCTGATTCCACAATAAAATAAAAAGTGGACTGCGTTCTTGAAATTTAAGTCACTGTTCAATTATAACAATTATTTCAGTATAATATAAGTGTACAAAAGGAAACAATTTATTAGTTTTTACGAAAAAATCCAATTAATAACCTTAAATCTAAATGAATGATGCTATTATCTAAGTTAATGAAAAAGGAACGGTCTCACAAATTTATAGGAACGCAGTCCAATTTAAATTTTTTTAGATGAAGTATAGTTACTGTGTTCCATAAACTTGAGAAAATAACATGATAAATTTATATGAATGAAGTTTAATATATAATTTTCTTCTTCAAATAAAAAGTAATGACTGCGTTTCCAAATTTTGAGAGAATGAATTTGAATACATTCCATTTCCAAAAATTAAACTTATATAAAAAAAGATAAAAAACATATTGTCCCAGCATTAAAAACAGAAGTCCATTTAATGAATTGCTATATAAATTATTAAACAAATTGAAAAGAAACAGTCATTCAAATTTATGCAGTCCAATGTCTATTTTCCTTATTGAAATGATAGTTGGTTACTCCATTCCAGAAATTTGAGAAGATGTTTCAATATTGGCTTGATCCTTAAACATTAATAACTGGACTTTATTCTTTAAATTTATGAGACCATCTCTTATTAGTCATTTAATCAATGAATATGTGCAGAAAAAAGGAAAATGTCTCTTTATTTTCAGGAACGCAATCAACAAATAACTCATATCTGGATTTACCATACTCTTAGTTTTACTATTGGAAAAGGAACAGTCTTAATAGTTATTAGAAACACAGTCCATTTTCCTATTTGATAAAAACAAAATAACTTGACTGCGTTCCAAAAATTTGATGCACAGTATAATAGAAGTTTAAGAGAAATATATTTTAAAATATAATTAGTAGGCTAACATAATACTTACCCAAATTATTATCAGCAGCAAGTTTTAGTGACAATTAATAGTATTGATAAATACTGTTTAAATTTTGCATGTGAAATAAATTGAATTTATTTAAATGGAATCAGGTGTTCAGAAAGCAATCAATCTCCAATTTTATTGAACTTCAGAGTAAATTATCTTTTATCCTGTTTCAAGAGCATTCCAGCGCGTCATCTATTAATTATTTCATGAGGCGTGATATTTAAAAAACTGGACGATAGAGGGAAATGAATTTTGGCGTGAATTTTAGCATCTTTTACCAAGAATATAGAAAATAAAAAAATAAATATAAATCAATAATGGCGTCGCAAAGCTTTGAACCAGTAATTTCTTCTCCCGAGAAACATGTTTCGAACGATGATTTTGATGACGAAAGTATTATTGATAATATATTGTCACAAATACCGTTGACAGAAAATAACAACGAATATATTGTGACCGACTCAATTGGAGAAACCACCATTGAAGTAAACTCAGAGGAAGTTTATAAAACACCTAAAATAAATGAAAACCAAAATAAAACCAAAGAAACCAAGAAAGAATTAAAAGAAGAAATTAAAAATGAAGAAAGAAAACTGGAAAATGAACTAAAAGAAAAAAAAGAAAAATAGATCTAGAAAGTCGAAAAATAGAATATATGTTGAGAGAAATCAAAAAGAAGAAAAATGTAGAGGAGAAAAGAAAAAGAAAGATGCAGAATCATTACTTTACAGTAAATTTCCTGATAATCAAGCTACTTCCATCCTAAATGAGCTTGAGAAAAGAAATCAAGAAGCGATGAATGCTGTGCAAATGTAAGTATTCTTAGAAAATTTCAATTAAATCAAAATTATTTCCTACGGTCCATCAAAATTGTATTTAGACTTACCTACTTGTATTTACTTACCTTAATTTTAAGGGACCGTTCCTTTCACAAAATATCATTTAGCTGTGTTAACTGTCAAGAAAAAGGACGTTCCCTCAAAAACTAATATTACACAGTCAAAATTTAAACGTCAAACTTAAAAATGTCTTTCTTTTATTTCTTTTATGAAATTCATATTTACAATGAAAATGTAGAGTCAAGAGACTGTTCCTTATTTCTCATTAATTACATGAATTAATTATGTGTTTTTTTAAGGAACGGTCTATTGAAATTGTTGATTTGTTTTATTCGTAGAACTCATTTCACAATTTCAAGAGACCGTTTATTTTTTAATTAGATGTTTTAATACTGAAAATCTAAGAACGGTCTCTTGAAATAATGTATAAAATCAACAATCAAAACCGAAAACCAACAACTTCAACTGACTCTTCCTTTTTTTAAATGTCATTTAGTTCTGTTAGAGTTTAAGAGCAGGGAACGGCCTCTTAAAATTGCATTACCTATTTGGTATTGAAGGAAGAGAAAAATTTCAAGAGACCGTTCCTTGTTTTTCATTAATGACACAACTAAAGATTGTTTTTTGAAACAACGTTCTATAGAAATTGCTGGTTTCTTGGTTTTTGGTGTCAAACTTACATTAGAATTTCAAGAGACCGATACTTTCAAAAATTTTTATTTATTTAAAGAAAATTATAATTAACTAATAAACTATAAAAATAATAATAACTAACTAACTAATTTTGAAAAAAACATTATTTAAAGCATTTCTTAATACGCTAAGCTATCTTAAAAAACTTACCTCTTTCTCGTTTCAAAAATCTATAACTTTAAAATTTTTAAAGGGCCCAAAATCATGCCGCTGCAATGATAGGTTAGTTGGGATGGCCAGGGAACAATCTCATCTACTAAGATACCGGTGAGCTGCTTTAAAACAATCAGAAAAGATGGCAGCATCTGCACGTCAATAAAAGTATGCCTTTGCCCTTTGGTTGAATGTCGTGTATTTATTGATGTTTTCTGAATAAATACATGTTTCGGATTCACTTGACTATTTTCCCTTAAAGTTAAAAGAATATTATTTAAAAAATTATATCATTTAAAAACACATTATATTATTAGAAACAGCAATTTCCAATCAAAACCTTGTCTACTGCATCCAAGAATTAGTCGTCCAAAAGCCTCATCCCGCCATTTACCTTAGCCAGTAGGCGGTAACTTACAGCCAATCATAGGATGCGTGCATTGCAAAACCCTCAAAACTCCCCCACATTTTTCCTAAGATTTTTATACAGTATAGACTAGTATACGGCGGCCCGTCCCAGGATGGTAATAGGTGAAGTCTAGTATTTAGTCGGACCTGTCCTTAAGCCCCTTAATCCACTTAAAAACCCTTAATCCACTTAAAGCCCCTTAATCCACTTAAAGCTTCTTAATCCATGTTAAGCTGCTGAATCCACGTAAAGCCCCTTAGTCTACTTTCAACTTATTAATCCACTTAAAGGCCCTTTAATCCATGTTAAGCCGCTGAATCCACGTAAAGAAACTTAATCTTCTTACCAACTTAATTATCCACTTGTATCCTCTTAATCTATGGTTAGCCGCTTAATCTACTTACAATTTATTAATCCACTTATTGTCATGTCGTACAGCCCCTTAATCCACGCATTGTCATGTCGTACCACTCATACACGTAACAAACCATGGAGGAAAAACAAATCACGGTTGAGCGCACTTGGGAACTGCCTCCAAGGCCATGCTCCTTACTTGGTCCTTTACTTGCAGTTTTTATGCTTTACCAATGCCCGTCCCCTGCCCGTCGTTTCCAACCTGTCCGTTGTTTCCGCCCTGCCCACGGATCTCGCCCTGCCCGCGGATCTCGCCCTGCCCGTGGATCTCGCCCTGCCCGCGGATCTCGCCAAGTTTTCCCCAGTTCGTCTTTTTACCCGCCCTGTCCGCGGAAATTGAAAAGAAAAAGATTAAGCCTAGCTGGTGGCAGTTCGAACCCTTTTCAAGTAGTCGACCTTTTTCCAGGTAGTCGACCTTTTTCCAAACAGCAAAAGTTACGTGAACCCTTTCGAACCAATGGAAGCAAGCGCACTGGAAAAAAGGGAACACTCTCTTAATGGTGTTGGAACGCAGTCAATTGAGCTGTCAAGAAAAAAATGTCAATAGTAGCGCGCGCACAACGATAGTTCCCCGGAAAAACAAACAGACAGATACACAAACAAATCCCTCCCACAAATACCCTTTGCGCATTAATAGAAGTAGTAGACGATGCTTGTCCTCTGCCCGTCGTTTCAAACCTGTTATTTGTTTCCGCCATTCCCGCTGGTCTCGCCCTGCCCGCCGTTTTCCTACGTCCGTCCTTTTACGCACCCTGTCCGTGCGAATTCAAAAGAAAAATGTTAAGCCTAACCGGCGGCAGTTCGAATCCTTTTCAGGTGGTCGACCTTTTTCCAGATAGTCAACCTTTTTCCAGGCAGACAAAAGTTACGTGAACCCTCTCGAACTGATGGAAGCGCGCGCACTGGAACAAAAGGGAACAATCCCTTAGTGGTGTTGGAACGCAGTCAATTGAGCTGTTAAAAAAAAATGCAATGGTGGTTCTTTGAGGGATGAAAAAAGGAAATGGTGTCTAAAGGTTGTTGGAACGTAGTCAATAGACATATTAAGAAAACATGAATTGGTGCTTGTTTGAAGGATGCAAGAGAGAACAATCTCTAAAGGAGTTGTAAGAACTCAATGAATTGGTGGTTGTTTGAGGGATGCAAAAGGGAAAGGTCTCTCAAGTATGTTGGAGTGCAGTAAATGGATCTGTTGAGAACACAAAGAATAGGTGGTTGTTTGAGGGATGCAAAAGGATACAGTCTCAATGGTGTTGGAATGCAGTCAAAGGAGCTGTCCAAATACCATGAATTGGTACTCGTTTAGAACCGCAAAAAGGAATGATCTCTTAATTAGTTGTAAGTACTCAATGAATTGGTGGTTGTATGAGGGATGCAAAAAGGAACAGTCTATGAAAAGTGCTGGAACGCAGTAAATGGAGCTGTTGAGAACAAAATGAATTGGTGCTTGTTTTAAGGGATGCAAAAGGGAACGGTCTCTTAATATTAATGAATAGCAGTCAAAAGAGCTGTCCAGAGCACAATGTAACAGTGGTTGTTTGATGGCTGCAAAAGGGAATGGTCTCTTAAAAATTTTGGAACACAGTCAGGGGAGCTGTTAAGAACAAAATGCAATGGTGGTTGTTTGAGGGGTGCAAAAGGGAACGGTCTCTTAAAAGTGTTGGAACGCAGTCAGTGGAGCTGTTGAGAACAGTATACAATAGTGGTTGTTGGAAGGCTGCAAATGGGAACGGTCTCTTAAAAGTGTTGAAACGCAGTCAGGGGAGCTGTTGAGAACAAAATGCAGTGGTGGTTGTTTGAGGGGTGAAAAAGGGAACGGTCTCTTAAAAGTGTTGAAACGCAGTCAGTGGAGCTGTTGGGAATACCATGAATTGTTGCTTTGTTTAAGGGATGCAAAAGGGAACGGTCTCTTAAAGGTGGTGGAACGCAGTCATTTGAGCTGTTGAGGACAAAGAATAGGTGGTTTTTGAGGGATGCAAAAGGGAACGTTTTCAATGGTGTTGGAATGCAGTCAAAGGAGCTGTCCAAACACAATGAATGGGTGGTTGGTTTGGGGAAGCAAAAGGAAACAGTCTCTCAAAAGTGTTGGAACGCAGTCAGAGGAGCTGTTGAGAACGAAATGAAGTAGTGGTTGTTTGAAAGGGTGCAAAAGGGAACGATCTCTTAAGAGTGTTGGAAAGCACTCAATGGAGCTATTGAAAACACAATAAATTTGGGCTTGTTTGAGGGATTCAAAAGGGAACGGTCCCTGAAAAGTGCTGGAACGCAGACAATGGGGCTGTTGACAACCCAAGGCAATGGTTGTTAATTGAGGGATACAAAAGAGAACAGTCTCTCAATGGTGTTGGAACGCAGTCAATTGAGGTGTTGAGGACAAAGAACTGGTGGTTGTTTGAGGGCTGAAAAAGGAACAGTCTCTCAAAGGGGTTGGAACGCAGTCAATGGTTTTTTTGAAAACTCAAAAAATAGGTTGTTGTTTGAGGGATGCAAAAGGGAACGGTCTCTGAAAGGTGTTGGTATGCAGTCAATGGAGCTGTTTAAAAACCAAAGAATATGTGGTTGTTTGAGGGATACAAAAGTGAACGTTCTCTGAAGGGTGTTGAAACGCAGTCAAAGCTGTCAACAACAAAATGAATTGGTGGTTGTTTAAGGGATGCAAAAGGGAACAGGGTCTGAAGATTGTTGGAACACAGCCAATGCAGCTGGTGAAAACAAAATGAAATGGGGCTTGTTTGAAGGATGCAAAAGGGAACGGTCTCTCAATGGTGTTGGAATGCAGTCAATGGAGCTAATCATAATACAATGAATTGGTGGTTGTTTGAGGGATGCAAAAGGGAACGGTCTCTGAAAGTTGGTGAAAAGCAGTCAAGGGAGCTGTTCGGAATACATTGTAATGTTGGTTGTTTGAGGGAAGCGAAAGGGAACGGTCTCTTAATTTGATTGGAATGTAGTCAAGGGAGCTGTTGAGAACATAAAGAATGTGTGATTGTGGAGTGATGCAAAAGGGAACGGTCCCTCAAAGGTGTTGGAATGCAGTCAAGGAATCTGTGAACAACACAATGAATTGGTGGCTGTTTGAGGGTTGCAAAAGGGAACGGTCTCTGAAGATTGTTGGAACACAGTCAATGGAGCTGGTGAAAACAAAATGAATAGGGTCTTATTTGAGGGATGCAAAAGGGAACGGTCTCTCAAAGGTGTTGGAACGCAGTCAGTGGAGCAGTTGAAAACAAAATGCAGTGGTGGTTGTTTGAGGGGTTCAAAAGGCAATGGTTTCTTAAATTAATTTGAATGCAGTCAATGGAGCTGCAAAAAAAAAAAAGAATATGTGGTTGTTTGAGGGATGCAAAAGGGAACGGCCTCTGAAATTTGTTGGAATGCAGTCAATGGAGCTGATAGAAAGACAATGAATTGGTGGCTTCAGGTGAAGGAAGCAAAAAAACAGTCTATTACAGTTTGTTATTGTATACGAAATTGCTTGAAATTAGTGAATTGTAATAGTTGATGGCGTAGAAAACTGTAAGTATTATGTCGGCCATGTTGGAAAAGACGTGTAAATTAATTTGCGGAATGCAGGGTTGGGATTGGCTACAGCAAAAATCACGTGACTCGCATGCAACCAATGGCAGCGTGCGCCTACACCAAATTCTCGGACAAACAGACAGATACACAAACAAATCCCGCCCACAAATACCACTTTCGCTTTTATAAAGATAGGAGACTAGTATACGGCGGCCCGTCCCAGGACGGATAGTGAGTAACCCTAGTCTTTAGTGTTGGTGTGGAAGGTCGGACCTGTCCTTAAACCCCTTAATCCACTAAAAGTCCCTTAATCCACTTTAAGCCTCTTAATCCATGTAAAACTACTGAATCCACGTAAAGCCCCTTAACCTACTTACAACTTATTAATCCACTTAAATCCACTTATTGTCAAGTCGTACCTCTCATACACGTAACAAACAATAGAGAAAAACAAAACAAATCACGGTTGAGGTAAACGGTCGGTTGAACTGCCTCCAAGGCCGTGCACGTGCTCCTTACTTGGTCCTTTACCTGCAGATTTAGTGCTTTACCAATGCCCGTCCCCTGCCCGTCGTTTCCAACCTGTCCGTTGTTTCCGCCCTGCCCACTCATCTCGCCCTGCCCGCGGATCTTTCCCTGCCCGTAGGTCTACACCTGCCCGCCTCTTTCCTTAGTCCATCCTTTTACCCGCCCTGTTTGTTAAGCCATGCCGGCGGCAGTTCGAACCCTTTTCAGGAAGTCGACCTTTTTCGAGGTAGTCGACCTTTTTCTAGATAAAAAAATTCACGTGAACCCCCTCGAACCAATAGTAGCACGCGCACAATGAAAGTTCCCCGGACCAACAAACAGACAGATAAACAAACAAATCCCTCCCACAAATACCCTTTGCGCATTAATAGAAGTAGTAGACGATGCCCGTCACCTGCCCGTCGTCTCAAACCTGTTCTTTGTTTCCTCTCAACCCGCGGGCCTCGCCCCGCCGTTTTCCTCCGTCTCTCCTTTTACCCGCCCTGCTCGCGCAAATTCGAAAGAAAAAGGTTAATCCTAACCGGCGGCAGTTCGAATCCTTTTCAGGTGGTCGAATTTTTTCCAGGTAGAAAAAGTTACGTGAACCCTCTCGAACCAATGGAAGCGCGCGCACTGGAACAAAAGGGAACAATCTCTTAATGGTGTTGAAACGCAGTCAATTGAGCTATCAAGAACCAATGCAATGGTGGTTCTTTGAGGGATGAAAAAAGGAAATGTTGTCTACAGGATGTTGGAACGTAGTCAATGGAGATGTTAAGAAAACATGAATTAGTGCTTGTATGAGGGATGCAAAAATAAACGGTCTCTTAAGGGGTTTTAAGAACTCAATGATTTTGGGGTTGATTGAAGGATGCAAAAGGGAACGCTCTCTGAAAAGTGCTGGAACACAGCCAAAGGGAGTGTGGAAAACCCAATGAATTGGTGGTTGTTTGAGGGATACAAAAGGGAACGGTCTCTCAATGGTGTTGGAACGCAGTCAATTGTTGAGGACCAAGAATTGGTGGTTGTTTGAGGAGTGCAAAAGACAACAGTCTATCAATGGTGTTGGAACGCAGTCAAAGTAGCAGTCCAGAACACAAAGAATAGGTGGTTGTTTGAGGGATACAAAAAGGAACGGTCTCTCAATGGTGTTGGAATGCAGTCAAAGGAGCTGTCGAAACACAATGAATTGGTGGTTGGTTGTAATGTTGGCGATTATCTAATTTGGTTAGATACAAATTATCTACGCCCACTTTTAGATAACGATACTATTATCGATAAAGTATCTAATTATCCCCATCTACTGGCCAAAAAATATACTGCGTACATGATTGTATCAATATAAAAAAAACGGTTAACATAATATTTAAAAATTATATGCAGAAGGGATTGTGAGTTGTGGTAACCACGGTACTACTAACAAGCCTCAAACAGTAAAACAAAAAAATAGCAGTTTTTTCTAATTTGCATCGATAGTCGTCAACAATCGTCCTTTATTATGGCGAGAATTTGTGATAATGTAGTTTGTAGTAGCGCTAAGGTTAACGAGTTGGTCTGTAAACATAAAGTTCGGAGTTCAAATCCAGAAGCGACTGTATTTTTTTCTTGATGATTGGCTCTTGAAAATACATTTTTAACGCATTTGAAAGCTAGCAGACGACGGAAAGATTAGATTTTTGTTTACAATTTGTATCGATACTACCCAAAAGCAATTAATCTTTTTTATGCTGAAAGTTTTCTATAGACTACTGGCGCAGTGGTATAATAAAAGTCTAGTGATACTAAGGTAGTTGGTTCAAACCTAACCGAAGAAATTTTTTCAGCGTTTTTATTGTAGGGAAAAGCTTGCCTAAATTATTTTTGACGGATTTTATAAATCGGTTGCATAACAGACCTATATTTTTTAATTCTAATGTTTCTTATTGTACTTTGAATAAGTAATTAATTTAATTTTAAAAGAATTAGTAATTGCGGTGGCAACCCTGATATCTATCAATATTAAACAAATTTGCTATCCAGCCAAATATAGTGTTACAGACGACGATAATTTTAGATTTTCGTCTGCAATTTGTATCGATACTACCCAACAACAACAACAACAACAGTGGGGGGCGGATGGTTGAGTTGGATAAGGCGTCACTTGGTGATCGGGGCACCTTGAGATCCCAGTTCAACTCTCCTGGTGAGCATAGTTGCTCCCACATCCGGGCACGCACCACTACACGGACAGTTCACACCTCTTCCTAACAAATCGCCTAACAAATCGCCTCACTAGTTCGCATGTAAAATGATGGTACTTCCATCGCCCTCTTCCACACAAAATACACACTACAACATTTACACTGCTCATATGAAAAACAGCCCAATAACTCGCCAAAACTCAATCGCCAGTGCTATTTGTGGCCTTCATCAGAAGACCCGTATCCGTGACGGTATTCCCGCAGCGGAGGCACTCTAAACATAGTCAAAGAAACTTACAGAGTATTGACACAGTGGTAAAATAAAGGCTACCGATGCAGAGATATTGGGTTCAAACCTGAACGAAGAATGTTTTTCAACGACTTTATTGTTGGGAAAAGATTGCTTAAATGATTTTTGACGGGATTTTCTAAATCAATTGCATAACAGACCTATTTTTTTTAATTCTAATGTTTCTTATTGTAATTTGAATTAGTAATTTATTTAATTTTAAAAGAATTAGTCATTGTTGTGGCAACCCTGATATCAATAGTAAACAAATTTACTATCCAGCCAAATATAGTGTTGCAGACGACGATAATTTTATATTTTCGTCTGCATTTTGTATCGATACTAACCAGCAACAGACAATTCTTTTTAACTTACACAACAATTACCAACTTGATTGGCATAGTGGTATAAGACGAAGCTCATAACAACAAGGATCCGTGTTCGATCTCAATAAACAATATAACTCTTTTATTGCACATTAGTCTGGGAAAATGGTGATTTTACAGTGGTAATCGTTGATAATTTGAAGGTTTGACTTTTACTTTTTTCTATTTGATTTTCTATTTGGAAAATTATATCGATTGTCGTTCATATAGTTTACTTTAAATGTAGCATAAACTGAATAATATTGCAGGCAACTATAGCTCTGTGGTATCATACAGTATTTGGGATTTAGAGTATCAAAGTTCAAATCTCACACCATCCACATCTTTTATTTCGTATGGGGTATTAACATTTATTTTTTGTTTTCTTTACGTTTGGACTATTTTGCAATTAGAAATCGTCTTAATTTTTTCGTTTAGCATGAAAAATACAAAAAGTTCGATGTAAAATTCGATAAAAATATAGATAAAACTAGCTTTGTAACATACTGTTTAGTCTTAAGAAAAGCAGACGATGATCAGTTCAGATTTGTATTGTGCAATTTATATCGATATTCGGTAACAAAACAAGATTCCTTCGGTAATGTCCTTCGGGCAATTTTTTTGAAAAAAATTGTCTATGGACATGTAACGTGGGCCAAAGATAAACATATTTTGGATCCAAGGTTTCTAAATTTCAATCAATTTATAGTGTTCATCTGCTGTAGTCTACTGTCTGGAATTAGCAACACGGGAGCTTAAGTGAAAAAATGAAAATGCAATAACGAATTTGATGAATTTTATACAACAAATGTACTACCGATGCAATAGTTTTATAAAATACACTTCTGGGAATCTAATTATATCAATATTGGCTAGGATAATGTAAGTTTAAGACCTATAAAGCGACTTAAAAAATTTTTCAAAAAATTTGAAAAACAATGACATTTGAAGAAAAAATGTTTTATTTCCGCATGAGTATTGAACAATTAAACTTAATGATGCCAGCGCAACACCTAACCACTACGCTGTTATTGACCTAATGCGACTAGTATGAATAGCAGTGTAATTTTACATCATCTGCAGCAGTATACTGTCCGGAATTAGCAACACGGGGACTTATGTAAAAAAAAATGAGAATGCAATCGTGAATTAGATGAAGATTTTTCCTCAAAAATAGACAACAAATTGAATTGTCTTGTAAAAGCAATTTCAGGGAATGTAACCATATAAATATTACTTAGAATAGTTTAAGTTTAAGACATACTAAGCGACTTAAAAATGTAACAAAATATACGCATAAAAAGGAAAAAACTAAATAAATTTTGTATTTCAAAGAGTATTGATCCATTGATCTTGGTGTTGTGAGCCCAACACCTTACCGCTGAGCTATCACACACATACATGTAATTATAGCATCAAAGATTAGGTATCTTGTCGCCGCTGTGTAACTTTCTTCTCCATAGTCTCCGTTCTGGCAGCATGTGTACTACTGCAATATAAAAAAATATATAAAAATCTACTGTTTAAAACATTTTGTTAAAGAAAACACTTACTGTTTAGTGACTGTTATACAGCCTTCTGCACTTACTGCAATGCATTTACAGTTGTAAGGTTACGCAAACAAAAGTGAATTCACTGTCTAGGATTCGGCAATTAGCTAGGTAACAATTACGCAAATTAATTTTTTTAAACTGTAATAGAATCAAATGAAAAAAGCCACTATACCACGTATCAAATTTTGACAGAATTTTGTACAAAATTTGGGGACGATTGGTCATCCAGGGAAGAAACGTATATGGAAATACATAATGGACATTAAACCTTCTGAGATCTACTACTACTACCCTACCCCCTATACCCCACACCCTAAAATTGTTATAGTCCTTCGATATATATACATATATACCCTCAGGGATAATTGTTCTTTGCATGACACACTTGTTTATCGTCTCAATAGCTCTGTGGATGAAGACAGCAATAGCATGACAAAGGATCAGAGTTCAAATCCAGCGATGGGTATGGATCTATTATTATTTTTATTGTTTTTGACAATACGCCATGTATTGAGTATCGGGAAAACTACTTGGAAAGTATCGATACAACGATATATCTTAAAATATCGACTATCTAACATTTATCTAAAAATATCGATGCATCGTTAAAAAATTTTGATAGTCGCCAACACTAGTTGGTTGAGGGAAGCAAAAGGAACGTTCTCTGAAAGGAGCTGTCAAGAACCCAATGAATTGGTGGTTGTTTGAGGGATGCAAAAGGGAAAGGTCTCTGAAAGGAGCTGTCAAGAACCCAATGAATTGGTGGTTGTTTGGGGGTTGCAAAAAGGAATAGTCTCTAAAGGGTGTTGGAACGCAGTCAGTTGGAGCTCTCAAGAATACAATCTTGTTTGAGGGGTGCAAAAGGGAACAGTCTCTTAAGGGTGTTGGAACGCAGACAATGGAGCTGTTGAAAACACAATGAATTGATACTTGTTTGAGGGATGTAAAAGGTAACGGTCTCTTAAGAGTGTTGGATTGCACCAAAGGAACTGTTGAAAACACAATGAATTGATACTTGTTTGAGGGATACAAAAGGGAACGGTCTCTTAAGGGTATTGGAAAGCAGTCAATGGAGCTGTGGAGAAACCAAGGAATTGGTGGTTGTTTGAGTCATGCAAAAGCGAACTGCTTCTTAAGGGTTTTGGATTGCAGCCAATGGAGCTGTTGAAAAAACAATGAATTGGTACTTGTTTGAGGGATGCAAAAGGGAACGGTCTCTTAATTAGTTGTAAGTACTCAATGAATTGGTTGTTGTTTGAGGGATGCAGAAGGGAACGGTCTCTGAAAGGTGTTGGAACGCAATTAATGGAGCTATTGAAAACACAAAGAATTGGGGCTTGTTTGAGGGATTCAAAAGGGAAGGGTCCTCTGAAAGTTGTTGGAATGCAGTCAGTGGAGCTGGTGAAAACAAAAAGAATTGGGGCTTTTTTGAGGGATGCCAAATGGAACGGTCTCTGAAGGGTGGTGAAACACAGTCATTGGAACTGTTATGAATACAACGTAATGGTGGTTGTTTTAGGGAAGGAAAAGGGAACGGTCTTTTAAGGGTGTTCGATTGCAGCCAATGGAGCTGTTGAAAACAAAGTGAATTGGTACTTGTTTGAGGGATGCAAAAGGGAAAGGTTTTTAAATGGTGTGGGAATGCAGTCAATGGAGCTGGTTAGAACACAATGAATTGGTGCTTGTTTTAAGGGATGCAAAAGGGAACAGTTTCTGAAGAGTGTTAAACACAGTCATTTGGGTTGAAAAGAACACAATGAATATGTGGTTGTTTGAGAAATGCAAAAAGGAGCGGTCTCTTAAAAGTGTTGGAACGCAGCCAGTGGAGCTGTTGAAAACCCAAAGAATAGGTGGTTATTTGAGGGATCCAAAAGGGAACAGTCTTTCATTGGTGTTTGAATGCAGTCAAATGAGCTGGGAACAACACAATAATTTGGTGGTTATTTGAGGGATGCAAAAGGGAACAATCTCTTAATATTGTTGGAACACAGTCAAAGGAGCTGTTCAGAACACAAAGGTATAGTGGTTGTTTGAGGGCTGTAAAAGGGACAGTCTCTCAAAAGTGTTGGAACGCAGTCAATGCAGCTGTTCAAAACACAAAGAATAGGTGGTTGTTTGAGGGATGCAAAAGGGGGCGGTCTCTTAAGGGTGTTAGAAAGCACTCAATGGAGCTAATGAAAACAAAACCAATTCGTGCTTGTTTGAGGGATGCAAAAGGGAACAGTCTCTCAAGTGTTTTGGAACGCAGTAAATGGATCTGTTGAGAACACAAACAATAGTTAGTTTAAGGGATACAAAAGGGAACGGTCTCTCAAAGGTGTTGGAATGCAGCCAGTGGAGCTGTTGAAAATACAATGAATTGGTACTTGTTAAGAACCGCAAAAGGAAACGGTCTCTTAATTAGTTGTAAGTACTCAAAGAATTGGTGGTTGTTTGAGGGTTGCAAAAATGAACGGTTTCTCAATGGCCAGTGAAATACCAACAGAATCCGCTGAGGATGTCATGGACCTTAAGTGATAGAAGACGTGGTCCTTTTAAACGACTAAAGGCGCTAATCTTCTAAACAGAACCAAGTGAAGAAAATTTAGTCCTGCAAAAAAAAAAAAAAAAACTTGAATGATATTTTTATCCATAGTGTGCCTTTTCTAAACTATAGATGTTAGATTATTAAATCTGATTGTTTCACTGGATTTCAAGTTTATTAACCGACTTTTTCCGAAGCTGCGTGTCCGAAGTCGAGCGTTCTACCGTAATCTAATTTCAAAGACATATATTGCCAAAAAGAGAGAATTGCTGTTGCAGCTCTCGCAAGCTCGTTACATCTGCACAAAAGCAGATTTCTGGTCGACAAGAAGAAATTCCTTTCTCGACTGTCCTTGTGACTTATTGATGGTAATAGCAAAAGCTAAAAGCACACGGAATTGGTTTTTTATGAGCTTGAACGGAAGATCGCAGTCACTGGGTGACATATTCATTCGTGGGATGAAGACATTGTGGCCTTTATTTTTCCTGCTGCTATGGTTGCATGAATGAGGTTGCCCGTTAGACTTTTCATTATCAAACGCGTTCCATTGCACAGCCCTTGACGCGAATCGATGTTTTTAAGAAGTATGATTATTGCACCCACTTTTAGTTCCAAAATGTGCGGTGGTATCCCCTGATACCTTTAAGGTGTCAAGAAACTCGGTTGGGAAGTTTGAAATTTCCTCTGGGTCTTCCGAATCAATTGAGTTTATGCTGGCATACCTTCGTCGGTGTCCTGGCATCTGTCTTATGATGAAATTGTTGATCTTTAAGCAGTCGTCGTTTTTAGGACACAAAATAGCCCGATTGCTAATGTGTTCTTCTGTTTCTGAATGCAGTAGATTTTCGGGGTTACCAAACACATGATACACCAATGACTCTTCTGAATGTTCATTAAGAAGAAAGTCCTGAGGTATCTCTATCGCATCTGGTCCCAGACCTGCAGTTCTTGAATGAGCTGAATTTCCAAGTTTAATGAGCCAGTTAGCAAATTCGAGACTATCGTCCGCGGTTCGCATATTCCGAGTCAAACTGAACTTAAAAATTTCACTCCAAGTCCCGCTGCTTTTAATGGTAGATTTAACAATTTTTACCCTCTTACCGTGTTTAATGACAGGAAGGCACTGACAAATATCTCCTCCCAACAACAGAACTTTGCCACCGAAAGCGACTGACTTTTTCGTAACAAATTAAAAATTAAATTTTTTTTTAAGTTTATCGATGGCATCTAGTGAATGTACTGTCATCACAGTGAACTCGTCAATGATAATCAGACTGGCTTTCCTTATGTTGTTTGCTTCAATACGGTGCTAATCTATTTTTGATCTTGGTGTTGCCGTAATGGGAGGATAGATTTTTAAGCGAGAATGGAAAGAAGTACTCCCGTTACATAGCAGAATTGAAGCGATTCCAGTTGAAGCCACAGCAATCACCGATTTTCCTTGTTCTTCAAGCACACTAATGAGTGTATTGTAGAGGAATGTTTTTCCAGTTCCACCTGGTCCATCCAAAAAATACTGATTGTTTGTAGAAGAACAAACGTTATCATTGACTGACGTCATGACACGGTCAGAGATTGCTTGCTGTTCCACGTTCAGCTGAGCAACCATTAGTTCTCCTCTTCTCCTCTTTTGAGCACGCATTTTGTCCGAGCTTTCATCTTTTCCATCTTCAATCAGCCGATGAATCATTTGAAAATCAAGAACTTCTATTTGAAATTCTTCAAAATTGTGACCACTCTCCCTGAACATATCTTGAATAAATTTCAGATTTATATCACAAATTTATAACCATTGCACCACCGTTGACATGCGAAGAAATGGGAAAATATGGGGCCGTATGGTGTGGCTCAGGTAAACCCCCCTTCACTGTCCCCTCTCCCATGGGTACGCGCAATCCCCCCGCCCGACCCCCTTCTGGCCGGCTTGTGCAGCGCGTCAGTTCCGTAAAACTTGAAACTTTGTACGCGTTTTACGGACACTCCTGCTCATTTGCACACCCTAAACCCTATATTTAAAATGATCAGCGTAAAAAGATCTACAACCCTGTATTAATCGTTTTTGGATTAGAGAAAACTTGTCTTGCTAGGGAAGAGCCGTCGGAGGCTCTTCCCTAGAAAACTTGTCTTGCTAGGGAAGAGCCTCCGACTCTTTGTAGTTGTCTCAACGCTGTCAAAAAGCATGGTTCCCTGACAGCCTTCCAACTCGTTGTGTTACGGGAGATGGTGGCCATTTTAAAGCCATTTGTGACCGCTTCAAACCATTTCCAAGCTGATTTTGAAACTATTGGAAATGTGATTCCTGCTTATATCGGACTGAGGAACAACCTCACTCTGACTATCAAGAATCGAAATGGAATAGAAGTGGTGAATCCGGCAAGTCAACTGGCGTCAATCGTAAAGAAAACCAAGGACTTCGTGCAAGCTCTGCGTGAATCTTTAGAACGTCGCTTTTCCCCTGTGCTATGCGACGTCAATTATGTTCTGGGTAATATTAAATATTTTAAATCCCTAGCTTCAATATCACTTGTATCTATCTCGTTTTCATATCATAGGCACGATCTTCGATCCAAGATTCAAAAAGGGATGGATCAAGTTCTCGGGATACTCTGAAGCTTCAGTGATGGAGGCGGTCAGAGCGGAAATTAAAATGCGATATCAAGTTCTCCGTACGTTCTAAGAGTGAATCATTACACTATTTCAATTTAGCTATTCTTGATTGATTACAGGTAAATCTATGGATGACCAAGCTGTGCATAATTTAGTGCAACCAGTTCCCTCAGCAAACAATATAGCTGATGTCGTGAACGAGCGTGCTAGTCGACCATCGATCACCAGGAAAAAAAGAGCAAGCCAATCTTTGTATTCATCTGTTATTGAAACTCCTAGACCAGGATCAGTTGGCCCTATAAAATTTATTGATGAGCTTGAAGTGTATTTGAATGAGCCAGGTGTTCCCATGGAGGTTCCTGTGGACCTGCTGACCCCGATAGTGAATTGCGTCCCACAAAGCCTCTTGAATTTTGGAAAGTGAACAGTTGTCGATTTTATATCCTCAGCGAAATTGCCATAGACGCTGTGTCCGTCGCAGCCTCATCCGGTTAAATTGAGCAGGCTTTCAGCACCGCTTCCGACATAATGTCGGCATAGAGAAACGGAATAAAGCCCGATCTGTTTGCTAATTTAATGTTTATTAAATGTAATGCTTCACATACTCCAAATTCGCAAAGCAAGATGATGAAGTAGAATTTCGATATTCTGAAACAGTTTTTCGGTTTAATGATATTTCATTTACACTTTTGCTTTACTTTTGTGAAAGAAATGTCCAGACTGCAGAGGTGCAGTGGCGAATAAACAATTAAGAATAATAAAAAATGAAGTATCTTGTATCTTGTATCTTATCTCATCTTATCTTCTACTATTTTGGAAAAAATCCAATCTGTCTTATCTTATCGGTTTTTTTCGTAGATACTATCTTGTATCTTGTTTCTTTTTCTTTAATTCTGGGTTATCTTATCTTATCTTATCTTTGAAAAGCTTCAAACAAAGTATCTCTATCTTCAGGCTAAAATAAAATATAGTACGCACTGCATGGACCAACACCGTTGCTATATCTCTATTAGCTGCCTTTGCTTTTACCTCACTCTGCCATTGAACTCCCAGCCTTGGCGTACCGTATGGCTTCGCGGCGGGCCATTAATAACCTGTCAGTACGGTAAAAGGAAGGCGATAACTAAGAAAGTTAGCTCTCCAGTGCTGAATTAACCCGTTGACGCGATGGGTGGGGAAAGGAAAGGATGTTGGAATCCTACCTTTTTTGGAAACGTAAATCCAGACCCTTTGTAGTAGTACTGGAGCTCCTGCTAATGCACCAATAAACGATTTTTCTTGACATAAGAATACCCAAAATTGGAAATAAAATACATTGTTAATAAAATATGGATAAAGAAAAAAATTGTAAACATATATTTATTTGTAAATAGCATCTACTTTTAAAAATAAAACATAAAAATGTAAAAATTTAAATATCTATGCATCACAAAATTTTACTTTATTGCAACGTTAGAATAAGAACAGTTTCACATTAGTAATGGCGTAGTCCAATAGTTATCTCATTTAAAAAAGAAATGTAATGACTGTTTCCCAAAATTTGATAGACCGTTCCTATCTTCTCTGATTCCACAATAAAATAAAAAGTGGACTGCGTTCTTGAAATTTAAGTCACTGTTCAATTATAACAATTATTTCAGTATAATATAAGTGTACAAAAGGAAACAATTTCTTAGTTTTTACGAAAAAATCCAATTAATAACCTTAAATCTAAATGAATGATGCTATTATCTAAGTTAATGAAAAAGGAACGGTCTCACAAATTTATAGGAACGCAGTCCAATTTAAATTTTTTTAGATGAAGTATAGTTACTGTGTTCCATAAACTTGAGAAAATAACATGATAAATTTATATGAATGAAGTTTAATATATAATTTTCTTCTTCAAATAAAAAGTAATGACTGCGTTTCCAAATTTTGAGAGAATGAATTTGAATACATTCCATTTCCAAAAATTAAACTTATATAAAAAAAGATAAAAAACATATTGTCCCAGCATTAAAAACAGAAGTCCATTTAATGAATTGCTATATAAATTATTAAACAAATTGAAAAGAAACAGTCATTCAAATTTATGCAGTCCAATGTCTATTTTCCTTATTGAAATGATAGTTGGTTACTCCATTCCAGAAATTTGAGAAGATGTTTCAATATTGGCTTGATCCTTAAACATTAATAACTGGACTTTATTCTTTAAATTTATGAGACCATCTCTTATTAGTCATTTAATCAATGAATATGTGCAGAAAAAAGGAAAATGTCTCTTTATTTTCAGGAACGCAATCAACAAATAACTCATATCTGGATTTACCATACTCTTAGTTTTACTATTGGAAAAGGAACAGTCTTAATAGTTATTAGAAACACAGTCCATTTTCCTATTTGATAAAAACAAAATAACTTGACTGCGTTCCAAAAATTTGATGCACAGTATAATAGAAGTTTAAGAGAAATATATTTTAAAATATAATTAGTAGGCTAACATAATACTTACCCAAATTATTATCAGCAGCAAGTTTTAGTGACAATTAATAGTATTGATAAATACTGTTTAAATTTTGCATGTGAAATAAATTGAATTTATTTAAATGGAATCAGGTGTTCAGAAAGCAATCAATCTCCAATTTTATTGAACTTCAGAGTAAATTATCTTTTATCCTGTTTCAAGAGCATTCCAGCGCGTCATCTATTAATTATTTCATGAGGCGTGATATTTAAAAAACTGGACGATAGAGGGAAATGAATTTTGGCGTGAATTTTAGCATCTTTTACCAAGAATATAGAAAATAAAAAAATAAATATAAATCAATAATGGCGTCGCAAAGCTTTGAACCAGTAATTTCTTCTCCCGAGAAACATGTTTCGAACGATGATTTTGATGACGAAAGTATTATTGATAATATATTGTCACAAATACCGTTGACAGAAAATAACAACGAATATATTGTGACCGACTCAATTGGAGAAACCACCATTGAAGTAAACTCAGAGGAAGTTTATAAAACACCTAAAATAAATGAAAACCAAAATAAAACCAAAGAAACCAAGAAAGAATTAAAAGAAGAAATTAAAAATGAAGAAAGAAAACTGGAAAATGAACTAAAAGAAAAAAAAGAAAAATAGATCTAGAAAGTCGAAAAATAGAATATATGTTGAGAGAAATCAAAAAGAAGAAAAATGTAGAGGAGAAAAGAAAAAAGAAAGATGCAGAATCATTACTTTACAGTAAATTTCCTGATAATCAAGCTACTTCCATCCTAAATGAGCTTGAGAAAAGAAATCAAGAAGCGATGAATGCTGTGCAAATGTAAGTATTCTTAGAAAATTTCAATTAAATCAAAATTATTTCCTACGGTCCATCAAAATTGTAGAGTTAGACTTACCTACTTGTATTTACTTACCTTAATTTTAAGGGACCGTTCCTTTCACAAAATATCATTTAGCTGTGTTAACTGTCAAGAAAAAGGACGTTCCCTCAAAAACTAATATTACACAGTCAAAATTTAAACGTCAAACTTAAAAATGTCTTTCTTTTATTTCTTTTATGAAATTCATATTTACAATGAAAATGTAGAGTCAAGAGACTGTTCCTTATTTCTCATTAATTACATGAATTAATTATGTGTTTTTTTAAGGAACGGTCTATTGAAATTGTTGATTTGTTTTATTCGTAGAACTCATTTCACAATTTCAAGAGACCGTTTATTTTTTAATTAGATGTTTTAATACTGAAAATCTAAGAACGGTCTCTTGAAATAATGTATAAAATCAACAATCAAAACCGAAAACCAACAACTTCAACTGACTCTTCCTTTTTTTAAATGTCATTTAGTTCTGTTAGAGTTTAAGAGCAGGGAACGGCCTCTTAAAATTGCATTACCTATTTGGTATTGAAGGAAGAGAAAAATTTCAAGAGACCGTTCCTTGTTTTTCATTAATGACACAACTAAAGATTGTTTTTTGAAACAACGTTCTATAGAAATTGCTGGTTTCTTGGTTTTTGGTGTCAAACTTACATTAGAATTTCAAGAGACCGATACTTTCAAAAATTTTTATTTATTTAAAGAAAATTATAATTAACTAATAAACTATAAAAATAATAATAACTAACTAACTAATTTTGAAAAAAACATTATTTAAAGCATTTCTTAATACGCTAAGCTATCTTAAAAAACTTACCTCTTTCTCGTTTCAAAAATCTATAACTTTAAAATTTTTAAAGGGCCCAAAATCATGCCGCTGCAATGATAGGTTAGTTGGGATGGCCAGGGAACATGCTCATCTACTAAGATACCGGTGAGCTGCTTTAAAACAATCAGAAAAGATGGCAGCATCTGCACGTCAATAAAAGTATGCCTTTGCCCTTTGGTTGAATGTCGTGTATTTATTGATGTTTTCTGAATAAATACATGTTTCGGATTCACTTGACTATTTTCCCTTAAAGTTAAAAGAATATTATTTAAAAAATTATATCATTTAAAAACACATTATATTATTAGAAACAGCAATTTCCAATCAAAACCTTGTCTACTGCATCCAAGAATTAGTCGTCCAAAAGCCTCATCCCGCCATTTACCTTAGCCAGTAGGCGGTAACTTACAGCCAATCATAGGATGCGTGCATTGCAAAACCCTCAAAACTCCTCCCACATTTTTCCTAAGATTTTTATACAGTATAGACTAGTATACGGCGGCCCGTCCCAGGATGGTAATAGGTGAAGTCTAGTATTTAGTCGGACCTGTCCTTAAGCCCCTTAATCCACTTAAAAACCCTTAATCCACTTAAAGCCCCTTAATCCACTTAAAGCTTCTTAATCCATGTTAAGCTGCTGAATCCACGTAAAGCCCCTTAGTCTACTTTCAACTTATTAATCCACTTAAAGGCCCTTTAATCCATGTTAAGCCGCTGAATCCACGTAAAGAAACTTAATCTTCTTACCAACTTAATTATCCACTTGTATCCTCTTAATCTATGGTTAGCCGCTTAATCTACTTACAATTTATTAATCCACTTATTGTCATGTCGTACAGCCCCTTAATCCACGCATTGTCATGTCGTACCACTCATACACGTAACAAACCATGGAGGAAAAACAAATCACGGTTGAGCGCACTTGGGAACTGCCTCCAAGGCCATGCTCCTTACTTGGTCCTTTACTTGCAGTTTTTATGCTTTACCAATGCCCGTCCCCTGCCCGTCGTTTCCAACCTGTCCGTTGTTTCCGCCCTGCCCACGGATCTCGCCCTGCCCGCGGATCTCGCCCTGCCCGTGGATCTCGCCCTGCCCGCGGATCTCGCCCTGCCCGCGGATCTCGCCAAGTTTTCCCCAGTTCGTCTTTTTACCCGCCCTGTCCGCGGAAATTGAAAAGAAAAAGATTAAGCCTAGCTGGTGGCAGTTCGAACCCTTTTCAAGTAGTCGACCTTTTTCCAGGTAGTCGACCTTTTTCCAAACAGCAAAAGTTACGTGAACCCTTTCGAACCAATGGAAGCAAGCGCACTGGAAAAAAGGGAACACTCTCTTAATGGTGTTGGAACGCAGTCAATTGAGCTGTCAAGAAAAAAATGTCAATAGTAGCGCGCGCACAACGATAGTTCCCCGGAAAAACAAACAGACAGATACACAAACAAATCCCTCCCACAAATACCCTTTGCGCATTAATAGAAGTAGTAGACGATGCTTGTCCTCTGCCCGTCGTTTCAAACCTGTTATTTGTTTCCGCCATTCCCGCTGGTCTCGCCCTGCCCGCCGTTTTCCTACGTCCGTCCTTTTACGCACCCTGTCCGTGCGAATTCAAAAGAAAAATGTTAAGCCTAACCGGCGGCAGTTCGAATCCTTTTCAGGTGGTCGACCTTTTTCCAGATAGTCAACCTTTTTCCAGGCAGACAAAAGTTACGTGAACCCTCTCGAACTGATGGAAGCGCGCGCACTGGAACAAAAGGGAACAATCCCTTAGTGGTGTTGGAACGCAGTCAATTGAGCTGTTAAAAAAAATGCAATGGTGGTTCTTTGAGGGATGAAAAAAGGAAATGGTGTCTAAAGGTTGTTGGAACGTAGTCAATAGACATATTAAGAAAACATGAATTGGTGCTTGTTTGAAGGATGCAAGAGAGAACAATCTCTAAAGGAGTTGTAAGAACTCAATGAATTGGTGGTTGTTTGAGGGATGCAAAAGGGAAAGGTCTCTCAAGTATGTTGGAGTGCAGTAAATGGATCTGTTGAGAACACAAAGAATAGGTGGTTGTTTGAGGGATGCAAAAGGATACAGTCTCAATGGTGTTGGAATGCAGTCAAAGGAGCTGTCCAAATACCATGAATTGGTACTCGTTTAGAACCGCAAAAAGGAATGATCTCTTAATTAGTTGTAAGTACTCAATGAATTGGTGGTTGTATGAGGGATGCAAAAAGGAACAGTCTATGAAAAGTGCTGGAACGCAGTAAATGGAGCTGTTGAGAACAAAATGAATTGGTGCTTGTTTTAAGGGATGCAAAAGGGAACGGTCTCTTAATATTAATGAATAGCAGTCAAAAGAGCTGTCCAGAGCACAATGTAACAGTGGTTGTTTGATGGCTGCAAAAGGGAATGGTCTCTTAAAAATTTTGGAACACAGTCAGGGGAGCTGTTAAGAACAAAATGCAATGGTGGTTGTTTGAGGGGTGCAAAAGGGAACGGTCTCTTAAAAGTGTTGGAACGCAGTCAGTGGAGCTGTTGAGAACAGTATACAATAGTGGTTGTTGGAAGGCTGCAAATGGGAACGGTCTCTTAAAAGTGTTGAAACGCAGTCAGGGGAGCTGTTGAGAACAAAATGCAGTGGTGGTTGTTTGAGGGGTGAAAAAGGGAACGGTCTCTTAAAAGTGTTGAAACGCAGTCAGTGGAGCTGTTGGGAATACCATGAATTGTTGCTTTGTTTAAGGGATGCAAAAGGGAACGGTCTCTTAAAGGTGGTGGAACGCAGTCATTTGAGCTGTTGAGGACAAAGAATAGGTGGTTTTTGAGGGATGCAAAAGGGAACGTTTTCAATGGTGTTGGAATGCAGTCAAAGGAGCTGTCCAAACACAATGAATGGGTGGTTGGTTTGGGGAAGCAAAAGGAAACAGTCTCTCAAAAGTGTTGGAACGCAGTCAGAGGAGCTGTTGAGAACGAAATGAAGTAGTGGTTGTTTGAAAGGGTGCAAAAGGGAACGATCTCTTAAGAGTGTTGGAAAGCACTCAATGGAGCTATTGAAAACACAATAAATTTGGGCTTGTTTGAGGGATTCAAAAGGGAACGGTCCCTGAAAAGTGCTGGAACGCAGACAATGGGGCTGTTGACAACCCAAGGCAATGGTTGTTAATTGAGGGATACAAAAGAGAACAGTCTCTCAATGGTGTTGGAACGCAGTCAATTGAGGTGTTGAGGACAAAGAACTGGTGGTTGTTTGAGGGCTGAAAAAGGAACAGTCTCTCAAAGGGGTTGGAACGCAGTCAATGGTTTTTTTGAAAACTCAAAAAATAGGTTGTTGTTTGAGGGATGCAAAAGGGAACGGTCTCTGAAAGGTGTTGGTATGCAGTCAATGGAGCTGTTTAAAAACCAAAGAATATGTGGTTGTTTGAGGGATACAAAAGTGAACGTTCTCTGAAGGGTGTTGAAACGCAGTCAAAGCTGTCAACAACAAAATGAATTGGTGGTTGTTTAAGGGATGCAAAAGGGAACAGGGTCTGAAGATTGTTGGAACACAGCCAATGCAGCTGGTGAAAACAAAATGAAATGGGGCTTGTTTGAAGGATGCAAAAGGGAACGGTCTCTCAATGGTGTTGGAATGCAGTCAATGGAGCTAATCATAATACAATGAATTGGTGGTTGTTTGAGGGATGCAAAAGGGAACGGTCTCTGAAAGTTGGTGAAAAGCAGTCAAGGGAGCTGTTCGGAATACATTGTAATGTTGGTTGTTTGAGGGAAGCGAAAGGGAACGGTCTCTTAATTTGATTGGAATGTAGTCAAGGGAGCTGTTGAGAACATAAAGAATGTGTGATTGTGGAGTGATGCAAAAGGGAACGGTCCCTCAAAGGTGTTGGAATGCAGTCAAGGAATCTGTGAACAACACAATGAATTGGTGGCTGTTTGAGGGTTGCAAAAGGGAACGGTCTCTGAAGATTGTTGGAACACAGTCAATGGAGCTGGTGAAAACAAAATGAATAGGGTCTTATTTGAGGGATGCAAAAGGGAACGGTCTCTCAAAGGTGTTGGAACGCAGTCAGTGGAGCAGTTGAAAACAAAATGCAGTGGTGGTTGTTTGAGGGGTTCAAAAGGCAATGGTTTCTTAAATTAATTTGAATGCAGTCAATGGAGCTGCAAAAAAAAAAAAGAATATGTGGTTGTTTGAGGGATGCAAAAGGGAACGGCCTCTGAAATTTGTTGGAATGCAGTCAATGGAGCTGATAGAAAGACAATGAATTGGTGGCTTCAGGTGAAGGAAGCAAAAAAACAGTCTATTACAGTTTGTTATTGTATACGAAATTGCTTGAAATTAGTGAATTGTAATAGTTGATGGCGTAGAAAACTGTAAGTATTATGTCGGCCATGTTGGAAAAGACGTGTAAATTAATTTGCGGAATGCAGGGTTGGGATTGGCTACAGCAAAAATCACGTGACTCGCATGCAACCAATGGCAGCGTGCGCCTACACCAAATTCTCGGACAAACAGACAGATACACAAACAAATCCCGCCCACAAATACCACTTTCGCTTTTATAAAGATAGGAGACTAGTATACGGCGGCCCGTCCCAGGACGGATAGTGAGTAACCCTAGTCTTTAGTGTTGGTGTGGAAGGTCGGACCTGTCCTTAAACCCCTTAATCCACTAAAAGTCCCTTAATCCACTTTAAGCCTCTTAATCCATGTAAAACTACTGAATCCACGTAAAGCCCCTTAACCTACTTACAACTTATTAATCCACTTAAATCCACTTATTGTCAAGTCGTACCTCTCATACACGTAACAAACAATAGAGAAAAACAAATCACGGTTGAGGTAAACGGTCGGTTGAACTGCCTCCAAGGCCGTGCACGTGCTCCTTACTTGGTCCTTTACCTGCAGATTTAGTGCTTTACCAATGCCCGTCCCCTGCCCGTCGTTTCCAACCTGTCCGTTGTTTCCGCCCTGCCCACTCATCTCGCCCTGCCCGCGGATCTTTCCCTGCCCGTAGGTCTACACCTGCCCGCCTCTTTCCTTAGTCCATCCTTTTACCCGCCCTGTTTGTTAAGCCATGCCGGCGGCAGTTCGAACCCTTTTCAGGAAGTCGACCTTTTTCGAGGTAGTCGACCTTTTTCTAGATAAAAAAATTCACGTGAACCCCCTCGAACCAATAGTAGCACGCGCACAATGAAAGTTCCCCGGACCAACAAACAGACAGATAAACAAACAAATCCCTCCCACAAATACCCTTTGCGCATTAATAGAAGTAGTAGACGATGCCCGTCACCTGCCCGTCGTCTCAAACCTGTTCTTTGTTTCCTCTCAACCCGCGGGCCTCGCCCCGCCGTTTTCCTCCGTCTCTCCTTTTACCCGCCCTGCTCGCGCAAATTCGAAAGAAAAAGGTTAATCCTAACCGGCGGCAGTTCGAATCCTTTTCAGGTGGTCGAATTTTTTCCAGGTAGAAAAAGTTACGTGAACCCTCTCGAACCAATGGAAGCGCGCGCACTGGAACAAAAGGGAACAATCTCTTAATGGTGTTGAAACGCAGTCAATTGAGCTATCAAGAACCAATGCAATGGTGGTTCTTTGAGGGATGAAAAAAGGAAATGTTGTCTACAGGATGTTGGAACGTAGTCAATGGAGATGTTAAGAAAACATGAATTAGTGCTTGTATGAGGGATGCAAAAATAAACGGTCTCTTAAGGGGTTTTAAGAACTCAATGATTTTGGGGTTGATTGAAGGATGCAAAAGGGAACGCTCTCTGAAAAGTGCTGGAACACAGCCAAAGGGAGTGTGGAAAACCCAATGAATTGGTGGTTGTTTGAGGGATACAAAAGGGAACGGTCTCTCAATGGTGTTGGAACGCAGTCAATTGTTGAGGACCAAGAATTGGTGGTTGTTTGAGGAGTGCAAAAGACAACAGTCTATCAATGGTGTTGGAACGCAGTCAAAGTAGCAGTCCAGAACACAAAGAATAGGTGGTTGTTTGAGGGATACAAAAAGGAACGGTCTCTCAATGGTGTTGGAATGCAGTCAAAGGAGCTGTCGAAACACAATGAATTGGTGGTTGGTTGTAATGTTGGCGATTATCTAATTTGGTTAGATACAAATTATCTACGCCCACTTTTAGATAACGATACTATTATCGATAAAGTATCTAATTATCCCCATCTACTGGCCAAAAAATATACTGCGTACATGATTGTATCAATATAAAAAAAACGGTTAACATAATATTTAAAAATTATATGCAGAAGGGATTGTGAGTTGTGGTAACCACGGTACTACTAACAAGCCTCAAACAGTAAAACAAAAAAATAGCAGTTTTTTCTAATTTGCATCGATAGTCGTCAACAATCGTCCTTTATTATGGCGAGAATTTGTGATAATGTAGTTTGTAGTAGCGCTAAGGTTAACGAGTTGGTCTGTAAACATAAAGTTCGGAGTTCAAATCCAGAAGCGACTGTATTTTTTTCTTGATGATTGGCTCTTGAAAATACATTTTTAACGCATTTGAAAGCTAGCAGACGACGGAAAGATTAGATTTTTGTTTACAATTTGTATCGATACTACCCAAAAGCAATTAATCTTTTTTATGCTGAAAGTTTTCTATAGACTACTGGCGCAGTGGTATAATAAAAGTCTAGTGATACTAAGGTAGTTGGTTCAAACCTAACCGAAGAAATTTTTTCAGCGTTTTTATTGTAGGGAAAAGCTTGCCTAAATTATTTTTGACGGATTTTATAAATCGGTTGCATAACAGACCTATATTTTTTAATTCTAATGTTTCTTATTGTACTTTGAATAAGTAATTAATTTAATTTTAAAAGAATTAGTAATTGCGGTGGCAACCCTGATATCTATCAATATTAAACAAATTTGCTATCCAGCCAAATATAGTGTTACAGACGACGATAATTTTAGATTTTCGTCTGCAATTTGTATCGATACTACCCAACAACAACAACAACAACAGTGGGGGGCGGATGGTTGAGTTGGATAAGGCGTCACTTGGTGATCGGGGCACCTTGAGATCCCAGTTCAACTCTCCTGGTGAGCATAGTTGCTCCCACATCCGGGCACGCACCACTACACGGACAGTTCACACCTCTTCCTAACAAATCGCCTAACAAATCGCCTCACTAGTTCGCATGTAAAATGATGGTACTTCCATCGCCCTCTTCCACACAAAATACACACTACAACATTTACACTGCTCATATGAAAAACAGCCCAATAACTCGCCAAAACTCAATCGCCAGTGCTATTTGTGGCCTTCATCAGAAGACCCGTATCCGTGACGGTATTCCCGCAGCGGAGGCACTCTAAACATAGTCAAAGAAACTTACAGAGTATTGACACAGTGGTAAAATAAAGGCTACCGATGCAGAGATATTGGGTTCAAACCTGAACGAAGAATGTTTTTCAACGACTTTATTGTTGGGAAAAGATTGCTTAAATGATTTTTGACGGGATTTTCTAAATCAATTGCATAACAGACCTATTTTTTTTAATTCTAATGTTTCTTATTGTAATTTGAATTAGTAATTTATTTAATTTTAAAAGAATTAGTCATTGTTGTGGCAACCCTGATATCAATAGTAAACAAATTTACTATCCAGCCAAATATAGTGTTGCAGACGACGATAATTTTATATTTTCGTCTGCATTTTGTATCGATACTAACCAGCAACAGACAATTCTTTTTAACTTACACAACAATTACCAACTTGATTGGCATAGTGGTATAAGACGAAGCTCATAACAACAAGGATCCGTGTTCGATCTCAATAAACAATATAACTCTTTTATTGCACATTAGTCTGGGAAAATGGTGATTTTACAGTGGTAATCGTTGATAATTTGAAGGTTTGACTTTTACTTTTTTCTATTTGATTTTCTATTTGGAAAATTATATCGATTGTCGTTCATATAGTTTACTTTAAATGTAGCATAAACTGAATAATATTGCAGGCAACTATAGCTCTGTGGTATCATACAGTATTTGGGATTTAGAGTATCAAAGTTCAAATCTCACACCATCCACATCTTTTATTTCGTATGGGGTATTAACATTTATTTTTTTTTCTTTACGTTTGGACTATTTTGCAATTAGAAATCGTCTTAATTTTTTCGTTTAGCATGAAAAATACAAAAAGTTCGATGTAAAATTCGATAAAAATATAGATAAAACTAGCTTTGTAACATACTGTTTAGTCTTAAGAAAAGCAGACGATGATCAGTTCAGATTTGTATTGTGCAATTTATATCGATATTCGGTAACAAAACAAGATTCCTTCGGTAATGTCCTTCGGGCAATTTTTTTGAAAAAAATTGTCTATGGACATGTAACGTGGGCCAAAGATAAACATATTTTGGATCCAAGGTTTCTAAATTTCAATCAATTTATAGTGTTCATCTGCTGTAGTCTACTGTCTGGAATTAGCAACACGGGAGCTTAAGTGAAAAAATGAAAATGCAATAACGAATTTGATGAATTTTATACAACAAATGTACTACCGATGCAATAGTTTTATAAAATACACTTCTGGGAATCTAATTATATCAATATTGGCTAGGATAATGTAAGTTTAAGACCTATAAAGCGACTTAAAAAATTTTTCAAAAAATTTGAAAAACAATGACATTTGAAGAAAAAATGTTTTATTTCCGCATGAGTATTGAACAATTAAACTTAATGATGCCAGCGCAACACCTAACCACTACGCTGTTATTGACCTAATGCGACTAGTATGAATAGCAGTGTAATTTTACATCATCTGCAGCAGTATACTGTCCGGAATTAGCAACACGGGGACTTATGTAAAAAAAAATGAGAATGCAATCGTGAATTAGATGAAGATTTTTCCTCAAAAATAGACAACAAATTGAATTGTCTTGTAAAAGCAATTTCAGGGAATGTAACCATATAAATATTACTTAGAATAGTTTAAGTTTAAGACATACTAAGCGACTTAAAAATGTAACAAAATATACGCATAAAAAGGAAAAAACTAAATAAATTTTGTATTTCAAAGAGTATTGATCCATTGATCTTGGTGTTGTGAGCCCAACACCTTACCGCTGAGCTATCACACACATACATGTAATTATAGCATCAAAGATTAGGTATCTTGTCGCCGCTGTGTAACTTTCTTCTCCATAGTCTCCGTTCTGGCAGCATGTGTACTACTGCAATATAAAAAAATATATAAAAATCTACTGTTTAAAACATTTTGTTAAAGAAAACACTTACTGTTTAGTGACTGTTATACAGCCTTCTGCACTTACTGCAATGCATTTACAGTTGTAAGGTTACGCAAACAAAAGTGAATTCACTGTCTAGGATTCGGCAATTAGCTAGGTAACAATTACGCAAATTAATTTTTTTAACTGTAATAGAATCAAATGAAAAAAGCCACTATACCACGTATCAAATTTTGACAGAATTTTGTACAAAATTTGGGGACGATTGGTCATCCAGGGAAGAAACGTATATGGAAATACATAATGGACATTAAACCTTCTGAGATCTACTACTACTACCCTACCCCCATACCCCACACCCTAAAATTGTTATAGTCCTTCGATATATATACATATATACCCTCAGGGATAATTGTTCTTTGCATGACACACTTGTTTATCGTCTCAATAGCTCTGTGGATGAAGACAGCAATAGCATGACAAAGGATCAGAGTTCAAATCCAGCGATGGGTATGGATCTATTATTATTTTTATTGTTTTTGACAATACGCCATGTATTGAGTATCGGGAAAACTACTTGGAAAGTATCGATACAACGATATATCTAAAAATATCGACTATCTAACATTTATCTAAAAATATCGATGCATCGTTAAAAAATTTTGATAGTCGCCAACACTAGTTGGTTGAGGGAAGCAAAAGGAACGTTCTCTGAAAGGAGCTGTCAAGAACCCAATGAATTGGTGGTTGTTTGAGGGATGCAAAAGGGAAAGGTCTCTGAAAGGAGCTGTCAAGAACCCAATGAATTGGTGGTTGTTTGGGGGTTGCAAAAAGGAATAGTCTCTAAAGGGTGTTGGAACGCAGTCAGTTGGAGCTCTCAAGAATACAATCTTGTTTGAGGGGTGCAAAAGGGAACAGTCTCTTAAGGGTGTTGGAACGCAGACAATGGAGCTGTTGAAAACACAATGAATTGATACTTGTTTGAGGGATGTAAAAGGTAACGGTCTCTTAAGAGTGTTGGATTGCACCAAAGGAACTGTTGAAAACACAATGAATTGATACTTGTTTGAGGGATACAAAAGGGAACGGTCTCTTAAGGGTATTGGAAAGCAGTCAATGGAGCTGTGGAGAAACCAAGGAATTGGTGGTTGTTTGAGTCATGCAAAAGCGAACTGCTTCTTAAGGGTTTTGGATTGCAGCCAATGGAGCTGTTGAAAAAACAATGAATTGGTACTTGTTTGAGGGATGCAAAAGGGAACGGTCTCTTAATTAGTTGTAAGTACTCAATGAATTGGTTGTTGTTTGAGGGATGCAGAAGGGAACGGTCTCTGAAAGGTGTTGGAACGCAATTAATGGAGCTATTGAAAACACAAAGAATTGGGGCTTGTTTGAGGGATTCAAAAGGGAAGGGTCCTCTGAAAGTTGTTGGAATGCAGTCAGTGGAGCTGGTGAAAACAAAAAGAATTGGGGCTTTTTTGAGGGATGCCAAATGGAACGGTCTCTGAAGGGTGGTGAAACACAGTCATTGGAACTGTTATGAATACAACGTAATGGTGGTTGTTTTAGGGAAGGAAAAGGGAACGGTCTTTTAAGGGTGTTCGATTGCAGCCAATGGAGCTGTTGAAAACAAAGTGAATTGGTACTTGTTTGAGGGATGCAAAAGGGAAAGGTTTTTAAATGGTGTGGGAATGCAGTCAATGGAGCTGGTTAGAACACAATGAATTGGTGCTTGTTTTAAGGGATGCAAAAGGGAACAGTTTCTGAAGAGTGTTAAACACAGTCATTTGGGTTGAAAAGAACACAATGAATATGTGGTTGTTTGAGAAATGCAAAAAGGAGCGGTCTCTTAAAAGTGTTGGAACGCAGCCAGTGGAGCTGTTGAAAACCCAAAGAATAGGTGGTTATTTGAGGGATCCAAAAGGGAACAGTCTTTCATTGGTGTTTGAATGCAGTCAAATGAGCTGGGAACAACACAATAATTTGGTGGTTATTTGAGGGATGCAAAAGGGAACAATCTCTTAATATTGTTGGAACACAGTCAAAGGAGCTGTTCAGAACACAAAGGTATAGTGGTTGTTTGAGGGCTGTAAAAGGGACAGTCTCTCAAAAGTGTTGGAACGCAGTCAATGCAGCTGTTCAAAACACAAAGAATAGGTGGTTGTTTGAGGGATGCAAAAGGGGGCGGTCTCTTAAGGGTGTTAGAAAGCACTCAATGGAGCTAATGAAAACAAAACCAATTCGTGCTTGTTTGAGGGATGCAAAAGGGAACAGTCTCTCAAGTGTTTTGGAACGCAGTAAATGGATCTGTTGAGAACACAAACAATAGTTAGTTTAAGGGATACAAAAGGGAACGGTCTCTCAAAGGTGTTGGAATGCAGCCAGTGGAGCTGTTGAAAATACAATGAATTGGTACTTGTTAAGAACCGCAAAAGGAAACGGTCTCTTAATTAGTTGTAAGTACTCAAAGAATTGGTGGTTGTTTGAGGGTTGCAAAAATGAACGGTTTCTCAATGGCCAGTGAAATACCAACAGAATCCGCTGAGGATGTCATGGACCTTAAGTGATAGAAGACGTGGTCCTTTTAAACGACTAAAGGCGCTAATCTTCTAAACAGAACCAAGTGAAGAAAATTTAGTCCTGCAAAAAAAAAAAAAAAAAACTTGAATGATATTTTTATCCATAGTGTGCCTTTTCTAAACTATAGATGTTAGATTATTAAATCTGATTGTTTCACTGGATTTCAAGTTTATTAACCGACTTTTTCCGAAGCTGCGTGTCCGAAGTCGAGCGTTCTACCGTAATCTAATTTCAAAGACATATATTGCCAAAAAGAGAGAATTGCTGTTGCAGCTCTCGCAAGCTCGTTACATCTGCACAAAAGCAGATTTCTGGTCGACAAGAAGAAATTCCTTTCTCGACTGTCCTTGTGACTTATTGATGGTAATAGCAAAAGCTAAAAGCACACGGAATTGGTTTTTTATGAGCTTGAACGGAAGATCGCAGTCACTGGGTGACATATTCATTCGTGGGATGAAGACATTGTGGCCTTTATTTTTCCTGCTGCTATGGTTGCATGAATGAGGTTGCCCGTTAGACTTTTCATTATCAAACGCGTTCCATTGCACAGCCCTTGACGCGAATCGATGTTTTTAAGAAGTATGATTATTGCACCCACTTTTAGTTCCAAAATGTGCGGTGGTATCCCCTGATACCTTTAAGGTGTCAAGAAACTCGGTTGGGAAGTTTGAAATTTCCTCTGGGTCTTCCGAATCAATTGAGTTTATGCTGGCATACCTTCGTCGGTGTCCTGGCATCTGTCTTATGATGAAATTGTTGATCTTTAAGCAGTCGTCGTTTTTAGGACACAAAATAGCCCGATTGCTAATGTGTTCTTCTGTTTCTGAATGCAGTAGATTTTCGGGGTTACCAAACACATGATACACCAATGACTCTTCTGAATGTTCATTAAGAAGAAAGTCCTGAGGTATCTCTATCGCATCTGGTCCCAGACCTGCAGTTCTTGAATGAGCTGAATTTCCAAGTTTAATGAGCCAGTTAGCAAATTCGAGACTATCGTCCGCGGTTCGCATATTCCGAGTCAAACTGAACTTAAAAATTTCACTCCAAGTCCCGCTGCTTTTAATGGTAGATTTAACAATTTTTACCCTCTTACCGTGTTTAATGACAGGAAGGCACTGACAAATATCTCCTCCCAACAACAGAACTTTGCCACCGAAAGCGACTGACTTTTTCGTAACAAATTAAAAATTAAATTTTTTTTAAGTTTATCGATGGCATCTAGTGAATGTACTGTCATCACAGTGAACTCGTCAATGATAATCAGACTGGCTTTCCTTATGTTGTTTGCTTCAATACGGTGCTAATCTATTTTTGATCTTGGTGTTGCCGTAATGGGAGGATAGATTTTTAAGCGAGAATGGAAAGAAGTACTCCCGTTACATAGCAGAATTGAAGCGATTCCAGTTGAAGCCACAGCAATCACCGATTTTCCTTGTTCTTCAAGCACACTAATGAGTGTATTGTAGAGGAATGTTTTTCCAGTTCCACCTGGTCCATCCAAAAATACTGATTGTTTGTAGAAGAACAAACGTTATCATTGACTGACGTCATGACACGGTCAGAGATTGCTTGCTGTTCCACGTTCAGCTGAGCAACCATTAGTTCTCCTCTTCTCCTCTTTTGAGCACGCATTTTGTCCGAGCTTTCATCTTTTCCATCTTCAATCAGCCGATGAATCATTTGAAAATCAAGAACTTCTATTTGAAATTCTTCAAAATTGTGACCACTCTCCCTGAACATATCTTGAATAAATTTCAGATTTATATCACAAATTTATAACCATTGCACCACCGTTGACATGCGAAGAAATGGGAAAATATGGGGCCGTATGGTGTGGCTCAGGTAAACCCCCCTTCACTGTCCCCTCTCCCATGGGTACGCGCAATCCCCCCGCCCGACCCCCTTCTGGCCGGCTTGTGCAGCGCGTCAGTTCCGTAAAACTTGAAACTTTGTACGCGTTTTACGGACACTCCTGCTCATTTGCACACCCTAAACCCTATATTTAAAATGATCAGCGTAAAAAGATCTACAACCCTGTATTAATCGTTTTTGGATTAGAGAAAACTTGTCTTGCTAGGGAAGAGCCGTCGGAGGCTCTTCCCTAGAAAACTTGTCTTGCTAGGGAAGAGCCTCCGACTCTTTGTAGTTGTCTCAACGCTGTCAAAAAGCATGGTTCCCTGACAGCCTTCCAACTCGTTGTGTTACGGGAGATGGTGGCCATTTTAAAGCCATTTGTGACCGCTTCAAACCATTTCCAAGCTGATTTTGAAACTATTGGAAATGTGATTCCTGCTTATATCGGACTGAGGAACAACCTCACTCTGACTATCAAGAATCGAAATGGAATAGAAGTGGTGAATCCGGCAAGTCAACTGGCGTCAATCGTAAAGAAAACCAAGGACTTCGTGCAAGCTCTGCGTGAATCTTTAGAACGTCGCTTTTCCCCTGTGCTATGCGACGTCAATTATGTTCTGGGTAATATTAAATATTTTAAATCCCTAGCTTCAATATCACTTGTATCTATCTCGTTTTCATATCATAGGCACGATCTTCGATCCAAGATTCAAAAAGGGATGGATCAAGTTCTCGGGATACTCTGAAGCTTCAGTGATGGAGGCGGTCAGAGCGGAAATTAAAATGCGATATCAAGTTCTCCGTACGTTCTAAGAGTGAATCATTACACTATTTCAATTTAGCTATTCTTGATTGATTACAGGTAAATCTATGGATGACCAAGCTGTGCATAATTTAGTGCAACCAGTTCCCTCAGCAAACAATATAGCTGATGTCGTGAACGAGCGTGCTAGTCGACCATCGATCACCAGGAAAAAAAGAGCAAGCCAATCTTTGTATTCATCTGTTATTGAAACTCCTAGACCAGGATCAGTTGGCCCTATAAAATTTATTGATGAGCTTGAAGTGTATTTGAATGAGCCAGGTGTTCCCATGGAGGTTCCTGTGGACCTGCTGACCCCGATAGTGAATTGCGTCCCACAAAGCCTCTTGAATTTTGGAAAGTGAACAGTTGTCGATTTTATATCCTCAGCGAAATTGCCATAGACGCTGTGTCCGTCGCAGCCTCATCCGGTTAAATTGAGCAGGCTTTCAGCACCGCTTCCGACATAATGTCGGCATAGAGAAACGGAATAAAGCCCGATCTGTTTGCTAATTTAATGTTTATTAAATGTAATGCTTCACATACTCCAAATTCGCAAAGCAAGATGATGAAGTAGAATTTCGATATTCTGAAACAGTTTTTCGGTTTAATGATATTTCATTTACACTTTTGCTTTACTTTTGTGAAAGAAATGTCCAGACTGCAGAGGTGCAGTGGCGAATAAACAATTAAGAATAATAAAAAATGAAGTATCTTGTATCTTGTATCTTATCTCATCTTATCTTCTACTATTTTGGAAAAAATCCAATCTGTCTTATCTTATCGGTTTTTTTCGTAGATACTATCTTGTATCTTGTTTCTTTTTCTTTAATTCTGGGTTATCTTATCTTATCTTATCTTTGAAAAGCTTCAAACAAAGTATCTCTATCTTCAGGCTAAAATAAAATATAGTACGCACTGCATGGACCAACACCGTTGCTATATCTCTATTAGCTGCCTTTGCTTTTACCTCACTCTGCCATTGAACTCCCAGCCTTGGCGTACCGTATGGCTTCGCGGCGGGCCATTAATAACCTGTCAGTACGGTAAAAGGAAGGCGATAACTAAGAAAGTTAGCTCTCCAGTGCTGAATTAACCCGTTGACGCGATGGGTGGGGAAAGGAAAGGATGTTGGAATCCTACCTTTTTGGAAACGTAAATCCAGACCCTTTGTAGTAGTACTGGAGCTCCTGCTAATGCACCAATAAACGATTTTTCTTGACATAAGAATACCCAAAATTGGAAATAAAATACATTGTTAATAAAATATGGATAAAGAAAAAAATTGTAAACATATATTTATTTGTAAATAGCATCTACTTTTAAAAATAAAACATAAAAATGTAAAAATTTAAATATCTATGCATCACAAAATTTTACTTTATTGCAACGTTAGAATAAGAACAGTTTCACATTAGTAATGGCGTAGTCCAATAGTTATCTCATTTAAAAAAGAAATGTAATGACTGTTTCCCAAAATTTGATAGACCGTTCCTATCTTCTCTGATTCCACAATAAAATAAAAAGTGGACTGCGTTCTTGAAATTTAAGTCACTGTTCAATTATAACAATTATTTCAGTATAATATAAGTGTACAAAAGGAAACAATTTCTTAGTTTTTACGAAAAAATCCAATTAATAACCTTAAATCTAAATGAATGATGCTATTATCTAAGTTAATGAAAAAGGAACGGTCTCACAAATTTATAGGAACGCAGTCCAATTTAAATTTTTTTAGATGAAGTATAGTTACTGTGTTCCATAAACTTGAGAAAATAACATGATAAATTTATATGAATGAAGTTTAATATATAATTTTCTTCTTCAAATAAAAAGTAATGACTGCGTTTCCAAATTTTGAGAGAATGAATTTGAATACATTCCATTTCCAAAAATTAAACTTATATAAAAAAAGATAAAAAACATATTGTCCCAGCATTAAAAACAGAAGTCCATTTAATGAATTGCTATATAAATTATTAAACAAATTGAAAAGAAACAGTCATTCAAATTTATGCAGTCCAATGTCTATTTTCCTTATTGAAATGATAGTTGGTTACTCCATTCCAGAAATTTGAGAAGATGTTTCAATATTGGCTTGATCCTTAAACATTAATAACTGGACTTTATTCTTTAAATTTATGAGACCATCTCTTATTAGTCATTTAATCAATGAATATGTGCAGAAAAAAGGAAAATGTCTCTTTATTTTCAGGAACGCAATCAACAAATAACTCATATCTGGATTTACCATACTCTTAGTTTTACTATTGGAAAAGGAACAGTCTTAATAGTTATTAGAAACACAGTCCATTTTCCTATTTGATAAAAACAAAATAACTTGACTGCGTTCCAAAAATTTGATGCACAGTATAATAGAAGTTTAAGAGAAATATATTTTAAAATATAATTAGTAGGCTAACATAATACTTACCCAAATTATTATCAGCAGCAAGTTTTAGTGACAATTAATAGTATTGATAAATACTGTTTAAATTTTGCATGTGAAATAAATTGAATTTATTTAAATGGAATCAGGTGTTCAGAAAGCAATCAATCTCCAATTTTATTGAACTTCAGAGTAAATTATCTTTTATCCTGTTTCAAGAGCATTCCAGCGCGTCATCTATTAATTATTTCATGAGGCGTGATATTTAAAAAACTGGACGATAGAGGGAAATGAATTTTGGCGTGAATTTTAGCATCTTTTACCAAGAATATAGAAAATAAAAAAATAAATATAAATCAATAATGGCGTCGCAAAGCTTTGAACCAGTAATTTCTTCTCCCGAGAAACATGTTTCGAACGATGATTTTGATGACGAAAGTATTATTGATAATATATTGTCACAAATACCGTTGACAGAAAATAACAACGAATATATTGTGACCGACTCAATTGGAGAAACCACCATTGAAGTAAACTCAGAGGAAGTTTATAAAACACCTAAAATAAATGAAAACCAAAATAAAACCAAAGAAACCAAGAAAGAATTAAAAGAAGAAATTAAAAATGAAGAAAGAAAACTGGAAAATGAACTAAAAGAAAAAAAAGAAAAATAGATCTAGAAAGTCGAAAAATAGAATATATGTTGAGAGAAATCAAAAAGAAGAAAAATGTAGAGGAGAAAAGAAAAAAGAAAGATGCAGAATCATTACTTTACAGTAAATTTCCTGATAATCAAGCTACTTCCATCCTAAATGAGCTTGAGAAAAGAAATCAAGAAGCGATGAATGCTGTGCAAATGTAAGTATTCTTAGAAAATTTCAATTAAATCAAAATTATTTCCTACGGTCCATCAAAATTGTATATTAGACTTACCTACTTGTATTTACTTACCTTAATTTTAAGGGACCGTTCCTTTCACAAAATATCATTTAGCTGTGTTAACTGTCAAGAAAAAGGACGTTCCCTCAAAAACTAATATTACACAGTCAAAATTTAAACGTCAAACTTAAAAATGTCTTTCTTTTATTTCTTTTATGAAATTCATATTTACAATGAAAATGTAGAGTCAAGAGACTGTTCCTTATTTCTCATTAATTACATGAATTAATTATGTGTTTTTTTAAGGAACGGTCTATTGAAATTGTTGATTTGTTTTATTCGTAGAACTCATTTCACAATTTCAAGAGACCGTTTATTTTTTAATTAGATGTTTTAATACTGAAAATCTAAGAACGGTCTCTTGAAATAATGTATAAAATCAACAATCAAAACCGAAAACCAACAACTTCAACTGACTCTTCCTTTTTTTAAATGTCATTTAGTTCTGTTAGAGTTTAAGAGCAGGGAACGGCCTCTTAAAATTGCATTACCTATTTGGTATTGAAGGAAGAGAAAAATTTCAAGAGACCGTTCCTTGTTTTTCATTAATGACACAACTAAAGATTGTTTTTTGAAACAACGTTCTATAGAAATTGCTGGTTTCTTGGTTTTTGGTGTCAAACTTACATTAGAATTTCAAGAGACCGATACTTTCAAAAATTTTTATTTATTTAAAGAAAATTATAATTAACTAATAAACTATAAAAATAATAATAACTAACTAACTAATTTTGAAAAAAACATTATTTAAAGCATTTCTTAATACGCTAAGCTATCTTAAAAAACTTACCTCTTTCTCGTTTCAAAAATCTATAACTTTAAAATTTTTAAAGGGCCCAAAATCATGCCGCTGCAATGATAGGTTAGTTGGGATGGCCAGGGAACATGCTCATCTACTAAGATACCGGTGAGCTGCTTTAAAACAATCAGAAAAGATGGCAGCATCTGCACGTCAATAAAAGTATGCCTTTGCCCTTTGGTTGAATGTCGTGTATTTATTGATGTTTTCTGAATAAATACATGTTTCGGATTCACTTGACTATTTTCCCTTAAAGTTAAAAGAATATTATTTAAAAAATTATATCATTTAAAAACACATTATATTATTAGAAACAGCAATTTCCAATCAAAACCTTGTCTACTGCATCCAAGAATTAGTCGTCCAAAAGCCTCATCCCGCCATTTACCTTAGCCAGTAGGCGGTAACTTACAGCCAATCATAGGATGCGTGCATTGCAAAACCCTCAAAACTCCCCCCACATTTTTCCTAAGATTTTTATACAGTATAGACTAGTATACGGCGGCCCGTCCCAGGATGGTAATAGGTGAAGTCTAGTATTTAGTCGGACCTGTCCTTAAGCCCCTTAATCCACTTAAAAACCCTTAATCCACTTAAAGCCCCTTAATCCACTTAAAGCTTCTTAATCCATGTTAAGCTGCTGAATCCACGTAAAGCCCCTTAGTCTACTTTCAACTTATTAATCCACTTAAAGGCCCTTTAATCCATGTTAAGCCGCTGAATCCACGTAAAGAAACTTAATCTTCTTACCAACTTAATTATCCACTTGTATCCTCTTAATCTATGGTTAGCCGCTTAATCTACTTACAATTTATTAATCCACTTATTGTCATGTCGTACAGCCCCTTAATCCACGCATTGTCATGTCGTACCACTCATACACGTAACAAACCATGGAGGAAAAACAAATCACGGTTGAGCGCACTTGGGAACTGCCTCCAAGGCCATGCTCCTTACTTGGTCCTTTACTTGCAGTTTTTATGCTTTACCAATGCCCGTCCCCTGCCCGTCGTTTCCAACCTGTCCGTTGTTTCCGCCCTGCCCACGGATCTCGCCCTGCCCGCGGATCTCGCCCTGCCCGTGGATCTCGCCCTGCCCGCGGATCTCGCCAAGTTTTCCCCAGTTCGTCTTTTTACCCGCCCTGTCCGCGGAAATTGAAAAGAAAAAGATTAAGCCTAGCTGGTGGCAGTTCGAACCCTTTTCAAGTAGTCGACCTTTTTCCAGGTAGTCGACCTTTTTCCAAACAGCAAAAGTTACGTGAACCCTTTCGAACCAATGGAAGCAAGCGCACTGGAAAAAAGGGAACACTCTCTTAATGGTGTTGGAACGCAGTCAATTGAGCTGTCAAGAAAAAAATGTCAATAGTAGCGCGCGCACAACGATAGTTCCCCGGAAAAACAAACAGACAGATACACAAACAAATCCCTCCCACAAATACCCTTTGCGCATTAATAGAAGTAGTAGACGATGCTTGTCCTCTGCCCGTCGTTTCAAACCTGTTATTTGTTTCCGCCATTCCCGCTGGTCTCGCCCTGCCCGCCGTTTTCCTACGTCCGTCCTTTTACGCACCCTGTCCGTGCGAATTCAAAAGAAAAATGTTAAGCCTAACCGGCGGCAGTTCGAATCCTTTTCAGGTGGTCGACCTTTTTCCAGATAGTCAACCTTTTTCCAGGCAGACAAAAGTTACGTGAACCCTCTCGAACTGATGGAAGCGCGCGCACTGGAACAAAAGGGAACAATCCCTTAGTGGTGTTGGAACGCAGTCAATTGAGCTGTTAAAAAAAATGCAATGGTGGTTCTTTGAGGGATGAAAAAAGGAAATGGTGTCTAAAGGTTGTTGGAACGTAGTCAATAGACATATTAAGAAAACATGAATTGGTGCTTGTTTGAAGGATGCAAGAGAGAACAATCTCTAAAGGAGTTGTAAGAACTCAATGAATTGGTGGTTGTTTGAGGGATGCAAAAGGGAAAGGTCTCTCAAGTATGTTGGAGTGCAGTAAATGGATCTGTTGAGAACACAAAGAATAGGTGGTTGTTTGAGGGATGCAAAAGGATACAGTCTCAATGGTGTTGGAATGCAGTCAAAGGAGCTGTCCAAATACCATGAATTGGTACTCGTTTAGAACCGCAAAAAGGAATGATCTCTTAATTAGTTGTAAGTACTCAATGAATTGGTGGTTGTATGAGGGATGCAAAAAGGAACAGTCTATGAAAAGTGCTGGAACGCAGTAAATGGAGCTGTTGAGAACAAAATGAATTGGTGCTTGTTTTAAGGGATGCAAAAGGGAACGGTCTCTTAATATTAATGAATAGCAGTCAAAAGAGCTGTCCAGAGCACAATGTAACAGTGGTTGTTTGATGGCTGCAAAAGGGAATGGTCTCTTAAAAATTTTGGAACACAGTCAGGGGAGCTGTTAAGAACAAAATGCAATGGTGGTTGTTTGAGGGGTGCAAAAGGGAACGGTCTCTTAAAAGTGTTGGAACGCAGTCAGTGGAGCTGTTGAGAACAGTATACAATAGTGGTTGTTGGAAGGCTGCAAATGGGAACGGTCTCTTAAAAGTGTTGAAACGCAGTCAGGGGAGCTGTTGAGAACAAAATGCAGTGGTGGTTGTTTGAGGGGTGAAAAAGGGAACGGTCTCTTAAAAGTGTTGAAACGCAGTCAGTGGAGCTGTTGGGAATACCATGAATTGTTGCTTTGTTTAAGGGATGCAAAAGGGAACGGTCTCTTAAAGGTGGTGGAACGCAGTCATTTGAGCTGTTGAGGACAAAGAATAGGTGGTTTTTGAGGGATGCAAAAGGGAACGTTTTCAATGGTGTTGGAATGCAGTCAAAGGAGCTGTCCAAACACAATGAATGGGTGGTTGGTTTGGGGAAGCAAAAGGAAACAGTCTCTCAAAAGTGTTGGAACGCAGTCAGAGGAGCTGTTGAGAACGAAATGAAGTAGTGGTTGTTTGAAAGGGTGCAAAAGGGAACGATCTCTTAAGAGTGTTGGAAAGCACTCAATGGAGCTATTGAAAACACAATAAATTTGGGCTTGTTTGAGGGATTCAAAAGGGAACGGTCCCTGAAAAGTGCTGGAACGCAGACAATGGGGCTGTTGACAACCCAAGGCAATGGTTGTTAATTGAGGGATACAAAAGAGAACAGTCTCTCAATGGTGTTGGAACGCAGTCAATTGAGGTGTTGAGGACAAAGAACTGGTGGTTGTTTGAGGGCTGAAAAAGGAACAGTCTCTCAAAGGGGTTGGAACGCAGTCAATGGTTTTTTTGAAAACTCAAAAAATAGGTTGTTGTTTGAGGGATGCAAAAGGGAACGGTCTCTGAAAGGTGTTGGTATGCAGTCAATGGAGCTGTTTAAAAACCAAAGAATATGTGGTTGTTTGAGGGATACAAAAGTGAACGTTCTCTGAAGGGTGTTGAAACGCAGTCAAAGCTGTCAACAACAAAATGAATTGGTGGTTGTTTAAGGGATGCAAAAGGGAACAGGGTCTGAAGATTGTTGGAACACAGCCAATGCAGCTGGTGAAAACAAAATGAAATGGGGCTTGTTTGAAGGATGCAAAAGGGAACGGTCTCTCAATGGTGTTGGAATGCAGTCAATGGAGCTAATCATAATACAATGAATTGGTGGTTGTTTGAGGGATGCAAAAGGGAACGGTCTCTGAAAGTTGGTGAAAAGCAGTCAAGGGAGCTGTTCGGAATACATTGTAATGTTGGTTGTTTGAGGGAAGCGAAAGGGAACGGTCTCTTAATTTGATTGGAATGTAGTCAAGGGAGCTGTTGAGAACATAAAGAATGTGTGATTGTGGAGTGATGCAAAAGGGAACGGTCCCTCAAAGGTGTTGGAATGCAGTCAAGGAATCTGTGAACAACACAATGAATTGGTGGCTGTTTGAGGGTTGCAAAAGGGAACGGTCTCTGAAGATTGTTGGAACACAGTCAATGGAGCTGGTGAAAACAAAATGAATAGGGTCTTATTTGAGGGATGCAAAAGGGAACGGTCTCTCAAAGGTGTTGGAACGCAGTCAGTGGAGCAGTTGAAAACAAAATGCAGTGGTGGTTGTTTGAGGGGTTCAAAAGGCAATGGTTTCTTAAATTAATTTGAATGCAGTCAATGGAGCTGCAAAAAAAAAAAAGAATATGTGGTTGTTTGAGGGATGCAAAAGGGAACGGCCTCTGAAATTTGTTGGAATGCAGTCAATGGAGCTGATAGAAAGACAATGAATTGGTGGCTTCAGGTGAAGGAAGCAAAAAAACAGTCTATTACAGTTTGTTATTGTATACGAAATTGCTTGAAATTAGTGAATTGTAATAGTTGATGGCGTAGAAAACTGTAAGTATTATGTCGGCCATGTTGGAAAAGACGTGTAAATTAATTTGCGGAATGCAGGGTTGGGATTGGCTACAGCAAAAATCACGTGACTCGCATGCAACCAATGGCAGCGTGCGCCTACACCAAATTCTCGGACAAACAGACAGATACACAAACAAATCCCGCCCACAAATACCACTTTCGCTTTTATAAAGATAGGAGACTAGTATACGGCGGCCCGTCCCAGGACGGATAGTGAGTAACCCTAGTCTTTAGTGTTGGTGTGGAAGGTCGGACCTGTCCTTAAACCCCTTAATCCACTAAAAGTCCCTTAATCCACTTTAAGCCTCTTAATCCATGTAAAACTACTGAATCCACGTAAAGCCCCTTAACCTACTTACAACTTATTAATCCACTTAAATCCACTTATTGTCAAGTCGTACCTCTCATACACGTAACAAACAATAGAGAAAAACAAATCACGGTTGAGGTAAACGGTCGGTTGAACTGCCTCCAAGGCCGTGCACGTGCTCCTTACTTGGTCCTTTACCTGCAGATTTAGTGCTTTACCAATGCCCGTCCCCTGCCCGTCGTTTCCAACCTGTCCGTTGTTTCCGCCCTGCCCACTCATCTCGCCCTGCCCGCGGATCTTTCCCTGCCCGTAGGTCTACACCTGCCCGCCTCTTTCCTTAGTCCATCCTTTTACCCGCCCTGTTTGTTAAGCCATGCCGGCGGCAGTTCGAACCCTTTTCAGGAAGTCGACCTTTTTCGAGGTAGTCGACCTTTTTCTAGATAAAAAAATTCACGTGAACCCCCTCGAACCAATAGTAGCACGCGCACAATGAAAGTTCCCCGGACCAACAAACAGACAGATAAACAAACAAATCCCTCCCACAAATACCCTTTGCGCATTAATAGAAGTAGTAGACGATGCCCGTCACCTGCCCGTCGTCTCAAACCTGTTCTTTGTTTCCTCTCAACCCGCGGGCCTCGCCCCGCCGTTTTCCTCCGTCTCTCCTTTTACCCGCCCTGCTCGCGCAAATTCGAAAGAAAAAGGTTAATCCTAACCGGCGGCAGTTCGAATCCTTTTCAGGTGGTCGAATTTTTTCCAGGTAGAAAAAGTTACGTGAACCCTCTCGAACCAATGGAAGCGCGCGCACTGGAACAAAAGGGAACAATCTCTTAATGGTGTTGAAACGCAGTCAATTGAGCTATCAAGAACCAATGCAATGGTGGTTCTTTGAGGGATGAAAAAAGGAAATGTTGTCTACAGGATGTTGGAACGTAGTCAATGGAGATGTTAAGAAAACATGAATTAGTGCTTGTATGAGGGATGCAAAAATAAACGGTCTCTTAAGGGGTTTTAAGAACTCAATGATTTTGGGGTTGATTGAAGGATGCAAAAGGGAACGCTCTCTGAAAAGTGCTGGAACACAGCCAAAGGGAGTGTGGAAAACCCAATGAATTGGTGGTTGTTTGAGGGATACAAAAGGGAACGGTCTCTCAATGGTGTTGGAACGCAGTCAATTGTTGAGGACCAAGAATTGGTGGTTGTTTGAGGAGTGCAAAAGACAACAGTCTATCAATGGTGTTGGAACGCAGTCAAAGTAGCAGTCCAGAACACAAAGAATAGGTGGTTGTTTGAGGGATACAAAAAGGAACGGTCTCTCAATGGTGTTGGAATGCAGTCAAAGGAGCTGTCGAAACACAATGAATTGGTGGTTGGTTGTAATGTTGGCGATTATCTAATTTGGTTAGATACAAATTATCTACGCCCACTTTTAGATAACGATACTATTATCGATAAAGTATCTAATTATCCCCATCTACTGGCCAAAAAATATACTGCGTACATGATTGTTTCAATATAAAAAAACGGTTAACATAATATTTAAAAATTATATGCAGAAGGGATTGTGAGTTGTGGTAACCACGGTACTACTAACAAGCCTCAAACAGTAAAACAAAAAAATAGCAGTTTTTTCTAATTTGCATCGATAGTCGTCAACAATCGTCCTTTATTATGGCGAGAATTTGTGATAATGTAGTTTGTAGTAGCGCTAAGGTTAACGAGTTGGTCTGTAAACATAAAGTTCGGAGTTCAAATCCAGAAGCGACTGTATTTTTTTCTTGATGATTGGCTCTTGAAAATACATTTTTAACGCATTTGAAAGCTAGCAGACGACGGAAAGATTAGATTTTTGTTTACAATTTGTATCGATACTACCCAAAAGCAATTAATCTTTTTTATGCTGAAAGTTTTCTATAGACTACTGGCGCAGTGGTATAATAAAAGTCTAGTGATACTAAGGTAGTTGGTTCAAACCTAACCGAAGAAATTTTTTCAGCGTTTTTATTGTAGGGAAAAGCTTGCCTAAATTATTTTTGACGGATTTTATAAATCGGTTGCATAACAGACCTATATTTTTTAATTCTAATGTTTCTTATTGTACTTTGAATAAGTAATTAATTTAATTTTAAAAGAATTAGTAATTGCGGTGGCAACCCTGATATCTATCAATATTAAACAAATTTGCTATCCAGCCAAATATAGTGTTACAGACGACGATAATTTTAGATTTTCGTCTGCAATTTGTATCGATACTACCCAACAACAACAACAACAACAGTGGGGGGCGGATGGTTGAGTTGGATAAGGCGTCACTTGGTGATCGGGGCACCTTGAGATCCCAGTTCAACTCTCCTGGTGAGCATAGTTGCTCCCACATCCGGGCACGCACCACTACACGGACAGTTCACACCTCTTCCTAACAAATCGCCTAACAAATCGCCTCACTAGTTCGCATGTAAAATGATGGTACTTCCATCGCCCTCTTCCACACAAAATACACACTACAACATTTACACTGCTCATATGAAAAACAGCCCAATAACTCGCCAAAACTCAATCGCCAGTGCTATTTGTGGCCTTCATCAGAAGACCCGTATCCGTGACGGTATTCCCGCAGCGGAGGCACTCTAAACATAGTCAAAGAAACTTACAGAGTATTGACACAGTGGTAAAATAAAGGCTACCGATCCAGAGATATTGGGTTCAAACCTGAACGAAGAATGTTTTTCAACGACTTTATTGTTGGGAAAAGATTGCTTAAATGATTTTTGACGGGATTTTCTAAATCAATTGCATAACAGACCTATTTTTTTTAATTCTAATGTTTCTTATTGTAATTTGAATTAGTAATTTATTTAATTTTAAAAGAATTAGTCATTGTTGTGGCAACCCTGATATCAATAGTAAACAAATTTACTATCCAGCCAAATATAGTGTTGCAGACGACGATAATTTTATATTTTCGTCTGCATTTTGTATCGATACTAACCAGCAACAGACAATTCTTTTTAACTTACACAACAATTACCAACTTGATTGGCATAGTGGTATAAGACGAAGCTCATAACAACAAGGATCCGTGTTCGATCTCAATAAACAATATAACTCTTTTATTGCACATTAGTCTGGGAAAATGGTGATTTTACAGTGGTAATCGTTGATAATTTGAAGGTTTGACTTTTACTTTTTTCTATTTGATTTTCTATTTGGAAAATTATATCGATTGTCGTTCATATAGTTTACTTTAAATGTAGCATAAACTGAATAATATTGCAGGCAACTATAGCTCTGTGGTATCATACAGTATTTGGGATTTAGAGTATCAAAGTTCAAATCTCACACCATCCACATCTTTTATTTCGTATGGGGTATTAACATTTATTTTTTGTTTTCTTTACGTTTGGACTATTTTGCAATTAGAAATCGTCTTAATTTTTTCGTTTAGCATGAAAAATACAAAAAGTTCGATGTAAAATTCGATAAAAATATAGATAAAACTAGCTTTGTAACATACTGTTTAGTCTTAAGAAAAGCAGACGATGATCAGTTCAGATTTGTATTGTGCAATTTATATCGATATTCGGTAACAAAACAAGATTCCTTCGGTAATGTCCTTCGGGCAATTTTTTTGAAAAAAATTGTCTATGGACATGTAACGTGGGCCAAAGATAAACATATTTTGGATCCAAGGTTTCTAAATTTCAATCAATTTATAGTGTTCATCTGCTGTAGTCTACTGTCTGGAATTAGCAACACGGGAGCTTAAGTGAAAAAATGAAAATGCAATAACGAATTTGATGAATTTTATACAACAAATGTACTGCCGATGCAATAGTTTTATAAAATACACTTCTGGGAATCTAATTATATCAATATTGGCTAGGATAATGTAAGTTTAAGACCTATAAAGCGACTTAAAAAATTTTTCAAAAAATTTGAAAAACAATGACATTTGAAGAAAAAATGTTTTATTTCCGCATGAGTATTGAACAATTAAACTTAATGATGCCAGCGCAACACCTAACCACTACGCTGTTATTGACTTAATGCGACTAGTATGAATAGCAGTGTAATTTTACATCATCTGCAGCAGTATACTGTCCGGAATTAGCAACACGGGGACTTATGTAAAAAAAAATGAGAATGCAATCGTGAATTAGATGAAGATTTTTCCTCAAAAATAGACAACAAATTGAATTGTCTTGTAAAAGCAATTTCAGGGAATGTAACCATATAAATATTACTTAGAATAGTTTAAGTTTAAGACATACTAAGCGACTTAAAAATGTAACAAAATATACGCATAAAAAGGAAAAAACTAAATAAATTTTGTATTTCAAAGAGTATTGATCCATTGATCTTGGTATTGTGAGCCCAACACCTTACCGCTGAGCTATCACACACATACATGTAATTATAGCATCAAAGATTAGGTATCTTGTCGCCGCTGTGTAACTTTCTTCTCCATAGTCTCCGTTCTGGCAGCATGTGTACTACTGCAATATAAAAAAATATATAAAAATCTACTGTTTAAAACATTTTGTTAAAGAAAACACTTACTGTTTAGTGACTGTTATACAGCCTTCTGCACTTACTGCAATGCATTTACAGTTGTAAGGTTACGCAAACAAAAGTGAATTCACTGTCTAGGATTCGGCAATTAGCTAGGTAACAATTACGCAAATTAATTTTTTTTAACTGTAATAGAATCAAATGAAAAAAGCCACTATACCACGTATCAAATTTTGACAGAATTTTGTACAAAATTTGGGGACGATTGGTCATCCAGGGAAGAAACGTATATGGAAATACATAATGGACATTAAACCTTCTGAGATCTACTACTACTACCCTACCCCCTATACCCCACACCCTAAAATTGTTATAGTCCTTCGATATAAATATACATATATACCCTCAGGGATAATTGTTCTTTGCATGACACACTTGTTTATCGTCTCAATAGCTCTGTGGATGAAGACAGCAATAGCATGACAAAGGATCAGAGTTCAAATCCAGCGATGGGTATGGATCTATTATTATTTTTATTGTTTTTGACAATACGCCATGTATTGAGTATCGGGAAAACTACTTGGAAAGTATCGATACAACGATATATCTAAAAATATCGACTATCTAACATTTATCTAAAAATATCGATGCATCGTTAAAAAATTTTGATAGTCGCCAACACTAGTTGGTTGAGGGAAGCAAAAGGAACGTTCTCTGAAAGGAGCTGTCAAGAACCCAATGAATTGGTGGTTGTTTGAGGGATGCAAAAGGGAAAGGTCTCTGAAAGGAGCTGTCAAGAACCCAATGAATTGGTGGTTGTTTGGGGGTTGCAAAAAGGAATAGTCTCTAAAGGGTGTTGGAACGCAGTCAGTTGGAGCTCTCAAGAATACAATCTTGTTTGAGGGGTGCAAAAGGGAACAGTCTCTTAAGGGTGTTGGAACGCAGACAATGGAGCTGTTGAAAACACAATGAATTGATACTTGTTTGAGGGATGTAAAAGGTAACGGTCTCTTAAGAGTGTTGGATTGCACCAAAGGAACTGTTGAAAACACAATGAATTGATACTTGTTTGAGGGATACAAAAGGGAACGGTCTCTTAAGGGTATTGGAAAGCAGTCAATGGAGCTGTTGAGAAACCAAGGAATTGGTGGTTGTTTGAGTCATGCAAAAGCGAACTGCTTCTTAAGGGTGTTGGATTGCAGCCAATGGAGCTGTTGAAAAAACAATGAATTGGTACTTGTTTGAGGGATGCAAAAGGGAACGGTCTCTTAATTAGTTGTAAGTACTCAATGAATTGGTTGTTGTTTGAGGGATGCAGAAGGGAACGGTCTCTGAAAGGTGTTGGAACGCAATTAATGGAGCTATTGAAAACACAAAGAATTGGGGCTTGTTTGAGGGATTCAAAAGGGAAGGGTCCTCTGAAAGTTGTTGGAATGCAGTCAGTGGAGCTGGTGAAAACAAAAAGAATTGGGGCTTTTTTGAGGGATGCCAAATGGAACGGTCTCTGAAGGGTGGTGAAACACAGTCATTGGAACTGTTATGAATACAACGTAATGGTGGTTGTTTTAGGGAAGGAAAAGGGAACGGTCTTTTAAGGGTGTTCGATTGCAGCCAATGGAGCTGTTGAAAACAAAGTGAATTGGTACTTGTTTGAGGGATGCAAAAGGGAAAGGTTTTTAAATGGTGTGGGAATGCAGTCAATGGAGCTGGTTAGAACACAATGAATTGGTGCTTGTTTTAAGGGATGCAAAAGGGAACAGTTTCTGAAGAGTGTTAAACACAGTCATTTGGGTTGAAAAGAACACAATGAATATGTGGTTGTTTGAGAAATGCAAAAAGGAGCGGTCTCTTAAAAGTGTTGGAACGCAGCCAGTGGAGCTGTTGAAAACCCAAAGAATAGGTGGTTATTTGAGGGATCCAAAAGGGAACAGTCTTTCATTGGTGTTTGAATGCAGTCAAATGAGCTGGGAACAACACAATAATTTGGTGGTTATTTGAGGGATGCAAAAGGGAACAATCTCTTAATATTGTTGGAACACAGTCAAAGGAGCTGTTCAGAACACAAAGTTATAGTGGTTGTTTGAGGGCTGTAAAAGGGACAGTCTCTCAAAAGTGTTGGAACGCAGTCAATGCAGCTGTTCAAAACACAAAGAATAGGTGGTTGTTTGAGGGATGCAAAAGGGGGCGGTCTCTTAAGGGTGTTAGAAAGCACTCAATGGAGCTAATGAAAACAAAACCAATTCGTGCTTGTTTGAGGGATGCAAAAGGGAACAGTCTCTCAAGTGTTTTGGAACGCAGTAAATGGATCTGTTGAGAACACAAACAATAGTTAGTTTAAGGGATACAAAAGGGAACGGTCTCTCAAAGGTGTTGGAATGCAGCCAGTGGAGCTGTTGAAAATACAATGAATTGGTACTTGTTAAGAACCGCAAAAGGAAACGGTCTCTTAATTAGTTGTAAGTACTCAAAGAATTGGTGGTTGTTTGAGGGTTGCAAAAATGAACGGTTTCTCAATGGTGTGGGAACGCAGTCAAAGTTTCTGTCCAGAACACAATGAATTGGTGGTTGTTTAAGGGATGCAAAATTGAACGGTCTCTTAAGGTTGTTGCAACTCAGGGAATGGAGGTGTTGAGAAGCAAATAAATTGGTGGTTGTTTGAAAGATGCCAAAGAGAACAGTCTCGGAAGAGTGTTCAAAAGCAGTTGAAAACACAAAAAGGAGCTGTTGAAAACACAATGAATTGTGGCTTGATTGAGGGATTCAAAAGGGAACAGTCCTCTGAAATTGTTGGAATGCAGTCAATGGAGCTGGGGAAAAGAAAAAGAAATGGGGCTTTTTAGATGGATGCAAAAGGGAACGGTCTCTGCAGGGTGGTGAAACACAGTCAAAAAATGTTATGAATACAAAGTAATGATGGTTGTTTCAGGGGAGCAACAGGGAACGGTCTCTAAGGGTGTTGGATTGCAGCCAAAGGAGCTGTTGAAAACACAAAGAATTGGTAATTGTTTGAGGGATGGAGAAGAGAACGGTTTCTTAATTAATTGACAGTACTCCATGAATTGGTGGTTGTTGGAGGGATGCATAAAGAAAGAGGCTCTGAAAGGTTTTGGGGAGCAGGCAATGGAGCTGGTGGGAATACAATGAATTGGTGCTTTGTTTAAAGGATGCAAAAGAGAACGGTCTCTTGATATTGTTGGAACGCAGTCAAAGAAGCTGTCCAGACGCAAAGAATAACAGTGGTTGTTTAAGGGCTGCAAAAAGAAACGGTCTCTTAAAAGTGTTGGAACGCTGTCAGTGGAGCTGTTGAAAACAGTATGCAATGGTGGTTGTTTGAGGGCTGTAAAAGGGAACGGTCTCCTAAAAGTATTGGAACGCTGTCAGTGCAGCTGTTTAGAACAAAATTCAAGGTAGTTGTTAGAGAGGTGGAAAAGGGAATGGGCTCTTAAAAGTGTTGAAACACAGTCAGGGGAGCTGTTTGGAACAGGATCCAATAGCTGTTGTTTAAGGCTGCAGAAGGGAACGGTCTCTTAAAAGTTTTGGAACGCAGTCAGTGGAACTGTTGAAAACAGTAAGCAATAGTGGTTGTTTGAGGGCTGTAAAAAGAAACGGTCTCTTAAAAGTGTTGGAACGCTGTCAGTGGAGCTGTTGAAAACAGTATGCAATGGTGGTTGTTTGAGGGCTGTAAAAGGGAACGGTCTCCTAAAAGTATTGGAACGCTGTCAGTGCAGCTGTTTAGAACAAAATTCAAGGTAGTTGTTAGAGAGGTGGAAAAGGGAATGGGCTCTTAAAAGTGTTGAAACACAGTCAGGGGAGCTGTTTGGAACAGGATCCAATAGCTGTTGTTTAAGGCTGCAGAAGGGAACGGTCTCTTAAAAGTTTTGGAACGCAGTCAGTGGAACTGTTGAAAACAGTAAGCAATAGTGGTTGTTTGAGGGCTGTAAAAGGGAACGGTCTCTTAAAAGTATTGGAACGCTGTCAGTGGAGCTGTTTAGATCAAAATGCAAGGTGGTTGTTAGAGAGGTGCAAAAGGGAACGGGCTCTTAAAAGTGTTGAAACACAGTCAGGGGAGCTGTTGGGAACAGGATCCAATAGCTGTTGTTTAAGGCTGCAAAAGGGAACGGTCTCTTAAAAGTGTTGGAACGCAGTCAGTGGAGCTGTTGAAATTAAATGCAGTGGTGGTTGTTTGAGGGGTGCAAAAGGGAACGGTCTCTAAAAAGTGTTGGAACGCAGTCAGTGGAGCTGTTGAGAACAGTATCCAATAGCTGTGGTTTGAGGGCTACAAAAGGGAACGGACTCTTTAAAGTGATGGAACGCAGTAAGTGGAGGTGTTGGGAACAAAATGCAGTGGTGGTTGTTTCATGGGTGCAAAAAGGAACAGTCTCTCAAGGGTGTCGAAAAGGAGTCAATGCAGCTGTTAGTACTCAAAGAATAGGTGGTTGTTTGAGGGATGCAAAAGGGAACGGTTCCTGAAGATTGTTGGAACGCAGTCAATGGAGCTGGTGAAAACAAAATTAATTGGGCTTGTTTGAGGGATACAGAAGGGAACGGTCTCTCAAAGGTGTTGGAATGCAATCAATGGAGCTAATCAGAATACAATGAATTGGTTGTTGTTTGAGGGATGCAAAAGGCAACGGTCTCTTAAAAGTGTTGGAACGCAGTCAGTGAAGCTTTTGAGAACAGTATGCAATAGTGGTTGTTTGAGGGCTGCAAAAGGGAACGGTCTTTAAATGGTGTTGGAATGCAGTCAATGGAGCTGGTGAGAACACAATCAATTGGTGTTTGTGTAAGGGATGCAAAAGGGAACGGTCTTTAAAGAGTGTTGCAAAGCAGTCAATGGAGCTGGTGAGAGCACAATGAATAGGTAGTTGTTTGAGAGATGCAAAAGGGAACGGTCTCTGAAGGGTGTTCGAAAACAGTCAAAGGAGCTGTTGAAAACACAATGAATTGGGGCTTGTTTGAGGGATTCCAAAGGGAACGGTCTCTGAAATTTGTTGGAAAACAGTCAATGGAGATGTTAAGAAAACAAAGATTATGTGGTTGTTTGAGGGGTGCAAAAGGCAACGGTCTCTCAAGGTTGCTGGAATACAGTCAATGGAGCTGATGAGAAGACATTGAACTGGTGGCTTGAGTTGAAGGAAGCAAATAAACAGTCTATTACAGTTTTTTATTGCATATTTAATTGCTTGAAATTAGTGAATTGTAATAAGTGATGGCGTAGAAAAATCTAAGTATGATGTCGGCCATGTTGGCAAAGACGTGGTCTGTTAGGCGCAGCACATTTTCTCTCCTCTGCACGGTGATGTTGTGAAACGCGTGGCCCCACAACTGCAGGGCTGATTCGGCCGCTGTGACGAGAAGGGGGTCCGAGGTGGCCGAATTTGTTGTAGCTTCGGTCATGGCACTACCCCACAGATACAGGAGCGGTTTGGCGATGTCAAGAATCTTGTACTGAGAGGCCGCCAGAGCCTTCTCCTTGGCTTCCGCCTTGCTTGCTTCTCCTCCTCTCACATCTTTGAGTCTTCGTGCCATAGATGGGTCCAACTTTGGGACCTGTAAGTCAAAGGAACTTTTACCGAAAGATGGGACAAAATTCTCCCTCAGTTGCTTGGCCTCCGCCGGCTTCTGGGTTGACGTCATCCATGATCTCAACTCTTTAGAGCGCTCCGCGTCCAGATGAAAGCTTTGGGGCAGCGTGGGATCTTGATCTCGTGGTGGCGGAATATCTTCGATCTCTGCCCGAGTCTCTTGGTCCGGCAGGATTGGTTCAAGCAGAGCTGGCTCCTGGCGCCGAGCCGTAGACTGGTTGTCTGAACGATTGCTGCCGTGTGATGAGCTGCGGTTCCTGTAGCGGCTTCGAGTGCTCTCTCGGCCCACAGAATTCTCCCGACCACGCGTGACTGAACGGCTACGAGAGCGGCTGCGGCTCCTGCTTCTCTCACGGCGCCTGCCCCGACGGTCTGCATCGTGTCTTTCCTCATCTGTCCGGGCATAGCTGCGTAGTCGACGACGATATACAGCTGTCGAATCGGAATCGGAACTCGATGAGGACGAGGACGAACTTGACGAACTTGGTACTACTGGAGCTGCCATGTTGTCACTTTGAAAGCTGAAAAAGGTCTGCAGGGGCGTTAGTCCCATTAGGCATGATTTGACTTCTTTCTTTTGTTCTTTTTTGTCACACAACACCTAGATCCAGGTCGAGTCACTTGTTTGGTAGGGGAGAGTTGTACTAGTTGACGCGATTTTTTGTTTTTTGGCCACCATACCTTTAAAAATAAACTTTCGAAACTCCCGATTATCTTAAAAGAAAGAGAGGAGAATGAGCTATATGCCTCGAATTTTTAATTTACAGAAACTCACCTTTATTAGGCCAAAAAGTGAATTTGAAAACATCAAAATTAAAAGACGAGATGCCCCGTTGAAGGGGCACTTCGCTCCATGTATGGGGGCATAAAAGCCCATGTTATTCTTATGGACTAACAGTCCAAGGGACGGTACATCAGTAAAACTTATAAATAAATAAAGAAAGTTAAGATTCAAAAGTATATTCTTTGTGGAAATGTTAACGATACATCAGTAAATTGAAAATCACAAATTAAATTGGCCATTCATCAACAAAACTAAGAACAATCGAAACATAAAAACCGCTTACTCTTGGTCACACAGTTTTCGTGGGCCCACAACAAACATTTCACACATTGCACCCATTTTTCACCGGGCCTGCTTTCAGAGAAACTCTCTTGACACATAATACAGAAACAAGAATCAGTTAATCCATTTTGAGCACTGGAAGAGGGTCTGGGTAAATTTTGAGCACTGGAAGAGGGTCTGGGTAAATTTTGCACTGGAATGGTTGGGTTGTTGTTTTCTTGGTTTGCTCTTCTTGACTTTCTGGCAGTTTTTTTCACTGGTGTTGGATTTAACTTTCTTCTGACTTTGCCAAGTTTGTTTTTCTTCGCATCAGTGGCCATCTTCTCCTTCTCCAGCTGGGCCTTAACAGGTGTGTCAGTTAGGATGGCAGTGCTTCGTTTTCGGCCGGTGCTGCTTCCTTTCCTCGGTCCAGCTTTAGGGTAGGGTCTCATAATTTCCACTGGATTTCTATTGGAATCCTCCTCGAGAACACCTCTCAGGTCAAATGTCTATAAAAAAATTGAATTTAATGGCTGCAGCAAATATATTGAAATAAAGTTAGGCCTACCTCTCCGTTTTGAACATCTAGTGAAATATTAACGTTTTCAACTGTCGCCAAAGGATCTTCTTCGAAAATAACCACAATGTTGTCCAAGTCGGGTAGAATTGTAGTTGAAACATTGGCCTCGATGTGGTTCTCTGGAACGGGAGTTTGGTCTTTTTGGACTGGAACGGGAGTTTGGCCTTCTTCGACGATGTTATCGTTGGATGCTGGGATTTCTATGAAGTCATCAATAGGAGGGACTGGTGATGAATTAAAAGGACGATCCGTGACGAAAGATGGAGCAAAGTCGACGTCACCATCGAAGATAAATCTATTAAATGGGACTAGCCCGGCCACTCTAAACCCAGACGTGATGTTTGCTGGTGTTGTTGCAAGCGGGAAGGCTAATCCAACCAGCTCTGCGATGTTGTGTATGCTCATAGGTTTTCCTGGATGGTCCTTCATCCATGAACTGCAATACGAATTGTAGTATCTTTTAAATGGACCAAACACACTTCTGTCAAGGGGTTGAAGCTTATGAGAACAATGCGGAGGGAAAGTTATCATGACCACTCCGTTGTCTTTCGCCAAATTTAATACCTAGATAGATTGAACATACAATAAGATAAGAAATAATTAAAAGGCTAGAATTTGAATAGAAGCAATAGGCTTACCTCGATCGACAGATGAGAGGAGTGGTTGTCGAGAAATAAAACAACTTCGTTCTCTTTCGAAGGCCGAACGTTTTGTATGAAATGTTTCATGAACAAAACAAAATCTTTGTCTGACATCCAGCCAGACTTATTGGCTGATCCAACAGAACCAAGAGGGGCACCATTGAGGAAATATTCCTTAAAATGAACTCTGAAATAAAGAGACAAATATGTTAGCAAAAGACGACATTTCAGTTAAAAGGAATGTTACCGTGGAAAGACAAAATATGGTGGAATAGACGTTCCTGTGGCAGATACTGCAAGGCAGACTGTAACCAGTGTGCCTCTCTCACCTGAAGTTATGGAACCAATTTGTTTTCTTCCTTTTCGAGCAATAATTCCATCAGGTGCATGAACTGTGGTAAAGCCAGACTCGTCAGCATTAAACCAACGAGAAGGTGGAATGCCTCTAGACCTTATGACCTCAACATTGTCAAAGAAGGAATCAACGTTATGCTTGTTGAAGCTGGTAGCTCTGCTTAGAGATGTTGCCTGTGGTTTTCTGATTGAAAGGTCTTGATGTCTTCGCATGAAACCAGATAGCCAGTCTCTTCCAGCTTCCTTCTTGACCGACCAAGAAAGAGGGACAATACATTTTTCTTGGGTAGCGTACTGATAAGCCAATCTTCTCATGTCTGTGGTAGTGATTCCATGATAAATGTCACTGGCCCTTTTGACGTAACTGCTAAGATTGCTTTCTTGTTCGCTGCTGAAAACCTAGAGCGAACAAGAAAGAGTTAACATTGCAACACATACACAGAAAAATTATAAGTAGATTTACCTTACGAGGTTTTTGGTAACCCCCAATGCTTGTAGTTGCTTCAGCTTCATCTTGAATTCCAGCAGCCAAGAAATTTTTGACATATCTCAGTATAGATCTTTTTGGGATGGAGGTTGCTTTGGAAACATCACATACTTTTTGTTTCTCAGCAACAACTTTCTTAACAGCTTTCAAAATGTAACCATCTAGATACATACAACGTTCAGTTTTTCTAATGTAATGCCTAACCATCTTTAACAAAAATTGACAGACTTTTTAAGACTCACCATTTTGACATTAGACGACAGAGATTTTATACCCGCAAACTGCCCCAACGTTGCCAGGCCATTTTGCCTCAAGAATAGGTGTCGTTAATCAAATTGATTTTTCAGTAACTCCTCTAAGGAGAAATAATAAACTCAAATATCAGATTGAAAGAGGAAAGAATTTCCTTCAAGAATATTATTTGTTGAAAGTTTTATTCCATTTCTGAAACCCGTAAATTGAAAAAATCTGTCAAAGCTGATGACACGATTTTAAGGCGCCAAAATTATTGTTTCATTTATTACTGAACCCTTAGGACTTTTTTAATGATTTTTTTTTTAAACGATGGAGATTTTCGGGTTGCGTAAGCGTGAATTTTTCCTATACTTAGGTTTCATTAAAACATATCTCAATATCGATAGTGCCAACATATACACTACCCTAACTGCCCCGTTCTCCCCTAATGTGGAACAGTCTAGCAGAAGCGGAAAGTTCAAGAATCTCAGAAATTCTTAGACCATTTTTTTAAAATTATACAAGCATTTTAAAATTAAAATAAAAAACATGAACTTTGCATAAAAATTAATTCTACACACGATTCAAATTTTTCTAAATGAAAAAAAATATTCAAACACCTTAATGTAACAGTTCAAAGGGGTAGTCCCATAAGAGCCTACGTTAAAGTAGGCCCTCTAGTTACATACCCGGCCAGAGATGCCGATAGTTGACGATTCCAATTTTCGTCCCATTTTCGCAGTCGACGGCTCTGGGAAGTACGCGGACCATGTTTCTATACCATGCTTATTATTGTCTCTACCCTTTCTGCCAAACATAGCACTTGGTGGAAGGTTTTTGCATTATAAATAGGTCAGGCCTATTGCACTCCGAAGTCCGGAGTGCTCTAGTGTCAGAAATGTCTATTGGACTCCGGAGTCCGGAGTCCTCCAGCGACAAATGTGACTATTGCACTCCGGATCCAGGTGACACTACTGTACTTGATCATGCAGACGTTTGTGATCGTTCTTTGATTCTTGCGGTCATTTTCTTTCTTTAAAATTATCCAGACGCGTGGAAATTCCTTAGCTGACTGGCATTTCGAAATTCTGGTGAAGGTCGGTTACGGATGGTCGTGTCGACTTGCTCTCTGATAACTTCAAGGTTGTTGTGTGCGAACTCAACTTAGGAGATAGTGATATTGTCAACCAAAGACTGAAGTTGTTCTGAATTAAGACAGTAGTGAAAATAAAGTTTAATTGTATTTTTGTATTGAGTAATAGTTCCCAAATAGAGTTACGCCAACCATTTGGTTGTCTAACTCCCCAACATGTCCAACCCACCCTTACCCCCGGTCTTTATAAGAAGAATAGATGGAACATCATTTAAGCAGATGAAATCTCAGGAAATAGGCCAAATAACAACTGACCTTGAAAACAAAATGGGCATATTTGCATCAAAAATCAGTATTGCTTCAGGAGGAGACCTGTTCATTCGCCCAAGCTCCCATGAGCAGTGTAATGGTTTACACGCGTGTGGAACGAGTAAACTACCACAAGATTTTTAAATAAAAGGAATCGTCGTCTGACTTTACCGCATGTTTTATTTGTTGTAGTCACAGTGTGGGCTGGAACAGGCCGGGACAGACAGGAACAACTAGCAAGAATGCTAACAGAAGACTGAGAGGGCAAGCTAATTCTAGTTCTATTTATTTGTTCTTGAGGAAGCATTTTTTCCTTGGTTGGCATGGCAGTCGCGGTAGCGTCCTTTCCAACGGTCAACTTGACCTTCTTCTTTGTCCAGCAAGGCGACTTTCTGTGGAAAGTTTTATGACGGTTATTGATGTGGGCAACCAATAGGGGGGTACCCTAACGGTCAATCCCTTGTATTGTTTTGTGACAATAACAAGGGTGACCTCTTTTGAAGTCGAGAACCTTCAGTTCTCTGTCGCCAGAGATATCGATTCTTTACAGCAGCAACAGTCTCTCCTCAAAACAACATCTGCACTAAACGGAATAGAAGTAACTTGCTCCCTACCTAGATCACACGGTACATCAAAAGTGGTAATCCATGGAGTCCCCCTTGGAGACACTGACGAAGAAATAAAGAAAGAGCTAGAGAAAAAATACGAAATAAGTTACGTCAGAAGAATAACGTGAGGAGCTGAAATTATCCCTGCCCCAACCATAATCTTTTAGTTAGCAGTTGAACAACCCCCAAAAGACATATCATTCAACTATATGCACTTCAAATGTCAGCCATATATTCCCCACCCAATGAGATGCACAAATTACAATCGCTTCGGCCACACGAAAAACGTCTGCAAAGACAAACCTAGATGCAGATACTGTAGCCTTAGCCAACCAGAAGAAAAAACCTGCAAACAAGAAAGATGTATAAACTGCAAAGGAAGCCATCCATCTGACTCAATAAATTGCACCATCTTTGCCAAACTAAAAAAAACCTCGAAACAGGCCTTCGAGAGAGGAGTGACCCTACTTGAGGCCAGATCCCTCCTCACCCATAGTGAAGCAGTAAAAATGAATGCGCACAAACAAACCGGACCAAACACAGAAGTCGAGATCCTGAAAAGCCAAGTAGCAGCCCTACAAACAGGGATCAAATGCCTCAAAACAGAACTAGAAGCAACTACTAACAACTAACGAACTAGTAACAACATGGAAGCCGAAGACTATACCACGGTAACGCGGGGAGCTACAAAATCAAGAACCACGCCAGCCACAGCTTCATCCCAAGTATCCAATATTGAAGTCAGGCGCTCATACATTAGCACATCTAACATCGGACCAACGGAAAAGCAGCATCCCGGTCAAACATACAAAATGATAAAAATAATTCAATTTAACGCCCGCAGTCTCACTAAATCTAAACTTACCCAATTCAAGGCACACCTTTACCATCACAAACCTCATATAGCCACGCTTTGCGAGACCTTCTGGAGAGATACCTTCGAAGTCAAATTTAAAGATTACTTCACAATCAAGAAAAACAGACCAGACAAAACCGTAGGTGGAGTAGCAATACTGGTCCACAAGTCCCTACAGCACACACCCATCACACTGACCCAACTCGCGACAAATGAAGCAACAGCAATCTCTGTGATACTAGATCGCAACAACACAGGAAGGGAGCTGACAATAGTATCATTATACATACCCGATGGTTCAAACTGCAACGAAGACGACCTTAACGCCGTCGAAAACATCAGTCAAAACACAATTTTAAGCGGAGACTTCAATGCTCATCATGAGAGGTGGCAAGAGGAATGCAGGACTCCAAACCAAAGCGGACGACTAGTAGCAAAACTCCTAGACCATCACGATCACCTAATGCTAGCAACACCAAAAGACCTAGGAACCAGACAGTGCAATAACTCGCTTTTCCTCTCCAGCATTGACCTAACAATAATGCCACCTTACCTAGCAGCAACTTCGAAAATAACTAAAGGACCAGATTTGGGCAGTTACCACTCTCCGATATACATAGAAATTGGTGCCCATCCAATCCAAAGTCGCAACCGGGCTCCCAGCTGGAACTTCAAACACGCAGACTGGAATAAAGCAATAAGCCAGTGCATTCGCACCAGCGAATTTTATACAACACACGCCCCAGAAACAAAATACCAAATTCTCCAAGCTGCAATGCTACAAGCAACTAAACCCAGCAAAATAAAGATGTTAAAAACAAACCAGCAGAACGAAACACACATCCCAAACCCATGGAGGAACGAAAGATGCAAAAAAGCTGTCGCACAAGCAAGGAGGGCCAAAAATGCGTGTGATCCCAAAACAGGGGGTATTTGCTGTGCCACCAACAAAAGACTCTGGATGCATCTGGAAAACAAAAAAAAAGAATTATAATAGAAGAAAAACAAAAATCGTTCAACAACTTTATAAGCAATCTAAACCCCATGAGCTCTACCTCGAAAACCTGGGCTTTTGTAAAAAAAATGGTTGCAAAGGCACCGGCACCAGACTACAACTCATCGCCTATCTAGGACCCGGTCACGAACAACTTCGTCACATCACAAAAAGAAAAAGCGGAAATATTCGCCAAGCAATACAATTACCAAAAAGGCGACACGTCGGACGATCCTCTCTATGGACAGCTCATTAGCAAAAGTGCAAACTCCACACAACCAAATGCACTGTTCTTACCCATCATAGAAAGGGAAGTGGAATACGCCATGAAGAATCTAAGAAGCAAAGCCACGGGTAGAGATCAAATCCACAATACGATGATCAAAAACCTATCTCCAGATAATTAAAAACATCTACTACTCCTGTTTAACTCATACTCTTCAAATTCTCAGTTATGTTGCCATCATGTCGACTTTTTGTTACATAAAGGTAATCAATTAGGTCGTATTTGGCTATGTTGGGTAAACTTCTCTGTAGTTGGCGAAGATCTTGATCACCAACAATAAAGTATTTCTCGTCAATGCCCCATGGACAGTCATTCACGCCATTGCGTTGAAGCTTTGAGACGTAACTTTTCTTTTGATCAGCAGTTTGGTCTGATGAATAAGCAGAAAACTTAAAAGCAACTTGGTCTAGGCTATCGTCCAACTCGGCCATGCCGAGAATCGCCTGCAGAAAACCAAAACAAAGTTTTGTATTTAAATTTTCAGCCCTTAATAATTTTTTAGTCCAAGTAAACTATACATGAAATTAACGACCGATATCTTACCTAGAGCACTGTGGAATTCTTGTGGAGAAATATTGCAAATTGAACGAGTTACGTATATTTTGTTAAAGACACTTAAATTTCTTATGGCCTTTGCCATGTAAACGGAAAACGACTACAAAACGCATGCGTTGCCAGATTTCTGAAAGTCGGATTTTCACTTTCTAAAAAAGCCCTATACCAAATACTAACCACATTTTTCTCTTTTCTTAATCCGCATTTCGTTCTTTTTAAAAATTGTTGTTTTCTTTCCCAACCCTCACTCGCGCTAACTAAAACAAAAGATAAAAGTCAAAGATACCCAAAAAAAGAATTTTTACATGCCGCTGCAATGATATTCAGTGTCAAGAATAATTGCAGCGGTATTAAAATATTTCCCTCCGTTTGGGTACGTCAGATATTTATGGAGACGGGTGTACACCGGCAGATTTTTTAACAGTGAAACAGCGTAATTTTTTGTATGCCCAGTGCTACCTACTTCTGATTCATGCTGCCTGCCTGTTGGTAGTGATTGGGTTCGTCATTAACCCAATAAGAAGGCAAGTGATATTAAAATTCATTATTTAGCAGCAGTTATCAACTTCTTTTTGGTGTGTTAGGTTCATCAACGAAAAATATTGGCCCTGGCAGATAGATATACCCACAGCATTATGATACAAGTCTGGTTTCATTCATAAATTGTAAAGTCATTCAACAATACAGTAATGAAAGATTATTTATACGTTTACAATTAGTAATGACTAAAGTTCCATCATGTTTAATGTGTTAGGTTCATCGCAGAACAAGATTTTCCCTGTCACATTGAGATACCGACAGCGAGCTGAGTCTAGTGATCGATGCATAAATTGTTTAGTCATTCAACGATACAGTAATGATAGCTTATTTATACATTTACAAATAGTAGACTAATGTTAAATAATATATTTTGCAGATGCCTCGCAATTATATACGCAAAACTGTAAAAGATGAACATCAAGAGGAGAAACTAAAAATTGCAATCTGTGAAGTGTTGTCAGGAAGATCCTCAATAAGAAAAGCAGCTGAAAGATATGGCTTGGCCAAGTCGACAATTGGATCTTACTCAAAACGACACCATGCGTGTGGTTTGCTACCTCCTGTAAATATCAAACGACCACAACACGCAACTCAAATCATTCCTGCAGCATTTGAGACGGAATTATCGGAATACTTGAAGGAATGTTCCCTCATAAGCAACGGCTTATGTATAAAAGACACACTGGGCATTACATATTCATTCGCAGTTGCAAACCAGATCAGCATTCCGGATAATTGGAAGAAACATAAAAGGGCGTCTAAAGATTGGCTATCCAATTTTTTAAAACGAAACAAATCCCTTTCTATTCGAAAACCAGAAGCCACAAGCCAAGCGAGGGCTGCAGGTTGTAATAAACCTGTCGTCATGCAGTTTTTCGATAATTTGTCCGCACTCATGGCAAAACATCATTTCAAGCCTAATGAAATATGGAATTTTGACGAAACTAATGACACCACAGTTAACCATCCTCCAAAAGTGATTGCTGCAAGAGGAACGAAACAAGTAAGTTCAAAAGTTGTCTTATTACGTCTCACATATACTAAACTTGTATTTATATGCAAAGGTGCAGCAGACAGTTTCAGTGGAACGGGGTGTAAATGTCACAATGCTTGCGTTCATAAATGCTGCCGGAGTCTCTGTTCCCCTTGTATTTGTATTCCCTAGAAAAAAAAATTTCCCAACTATGTTTGAAGAAGGGCCACTTGGCTGCCTGGGACTAGCACATGAATCTGGATGGATGACTAGCCAAAATTTTCACGCCTTCGTGAAGTCATGCAAGACAAGGCCGGTGTTGCTAATCATGGACAACCATAGCAGCCATCTGGACTTTCAAACTGTTAACTTCGCAAATAATAATGGAATCGTTCTCTTAACACTAATGCATTATTTGAAACTTAACTTTCTTCTTTTGTACAATCTATTTCAGAGACTTCACGCTCGTGTTTATGTTGCGCCTTTGAAGAAGGATCTTGTAATTCCACCAAAACTATCATTTTGCTGTGTAGAATGCGATGATTGCGGTGAAATGATCGATCCGCATTTACATGATGGAACACATGGACAATTGTAGTGGCGAAAGGTAGTCCTGAATATTGTTTCTCTTTAGTACTCATTATTCAATATCTGGTTCTTTATTTAGAGGCCAGAGTAATGTATACGCTTTGGAATCTGGTACTTCATCCGCTACGTTACATGGTATTCAATCGTATTTGACACATGGTACTCCATCCACTTCAAGATTTCGTGCCCAATCTGCGTTGGCATCCCGTTCTCCAACTGACTCGACATCTCCCACACCGTCTTGTTCTACATCTTGTTCAACATCTCGTACAACATCTCGTACAACATCTCTTACAACATCTGCTTCGGAATCTTCTCCTTGGCAGACATCCGATCCCAATGTTGATGTAGAAAAATGCGAGCTTTGTGGGGACCGTGTCGACTATTTTCTGATTTTGGATCACATAGAGTCATGTAGCTCGTCATCAAGGTACTTTAAAGATTTGGATCTGTTGTACTCTTTACTTTTTACTTTTTAATTGACAATTTAGACCTATCCTTCCACCATCTACATCTGTATCTCAAGCACTGATGGATCTAAACCAGCCCGATGACATTGAAAGTATTCAAGAATGCGAGCTTTCCCCTGAGCCTTGTGTTGAAAACGATGGCTGTTCTTTAACGTTGGACCATGGTGGGTGCATAGAGACCACAGTCGCGTCATGCAGGTATACTGCGGATCATTTCCACTCCTGAATTTTATTCCTATTTTTTTTCCACTAATCAGTTCCATGCTTTCTACTGGACATGAATTGGATGATGCAAAGCCATCCACGTCTGATACCAGCCTGCTAGGTCACATTTATGAAACCGTTAAATTCATCATAACTTTCTTTCCGCTTCCATTAATACTAAGCGTTAATATAAGGTAAACTAGTTAGATATATTTGTATTTATTACAGAGGCTGCCATGCAGAAATTTGAAGGCTTCATAAGCAAAATAAAGATGACCAACGGATCGAATGTGCTGAAACTAAGCCGACCTTACTACGTAAAGGCGGCTGTAAATGCATCGCAGGCAACGCAATTCATGGCATCTCTCCTTTCGAAATTCGTTGTTGTGTTTAAGGGGGAAGAAGGGGTTGACGTTGGTGGAGTCAGAAGAGATTTTTTCTCACATTTATTTCATCGATTTGAAAATCTTTTAATCGATAATCGGGTTTATATGAAAGGTGAGGGTGACACTTTAAGTGAAACGGAGTATGCTGCTGGGATATTTTTTGGCATTTCTATGGTGCAAGAAAAAATATATCACCCCGCCGTTATCGAACTTTTGAAATCGGGTGGACTTAAATTTGTCGAAGGATTAAACGTGTTTGACAACCTGGGCGAATTCCTGAATCGTGACACTTCACTGCTCATCCTATTTAAAAGACATCCACTCACAGCGGACGGAATGATAGCGTTGCTGAGAAGGGATGCAAATTTGGATCCCAACTGTGAAATCATCGAAAAGATGAACTTTCTTTTTATTTGCAAGTTTTTCAAAGAAATTTCCAGTAAGTGCACTAATGGTCAAAATATTTGTATTGTGATATGTGGTCTCATTATTTATATTGTATTCGTTCTTTTTTCCATAGAGGGCCTCATAAGTATCAACACGGCCGGCGAAAATAAACCTATGTGCCTTGAAGACGTCCTGCAATTCCTCACTGGGAAAAGAATAATTGCACCTGGTGACGACTCAGTGATTCAAGTGGAATTCATCAAATCCACCGAAGATGGCTTTCACCGCCCTGCGGTTTCCACTTGTGCTCAAAAAGTGACAGCCACTCTTGCAGAGGAGTATGAAGTCATGAGAGATGTCTGGATTGAGGCAGTGGCTCAGCTCATTATAGGCTTCACTCTTAATTAATAGACTTAAAAATTCAGTGCCCCTTTACTTTTTACCTGAATTTGTTGGGGATCCAAGCTGGATCCAAGTCTTTTATTTGGCTTGTTGTTTGCTATAAGCAACTTTCATGTTTGATGTCGTGTTTTATCTTACAACTCAGTATTGCAATTTTAACACTTGCTGTTTCCTAGTTTTTTAAACATCTGTAATGTTTCAAGGTGATATCTTTATTGAAAACTTTGTTGTTTTGATAATTTTTTTTTTGTTATTGAAACGCGGAAATGTATGACCCTTTTGTTTTTAAATTCAGTTCTTAATTTTTCTAAATAAAAATGAACAAGTTTCCACGACATTTTTGATCGCCAGTTTCATTTTTTCACATCATTTCTACTTTAAGCTATTTCACTTTCTTCAAATTCGAATTGGGATGGAATGACCCATTGGCCGTTGGGTAATTGATCATTTTACTGTGGGGAATGATATTACTGGCCGAGCCTTCAAGTAATGAGCATTTATTTTATATGCCGCATCATTATTTGTAATCGTTGTCATTTTGGGTCACATTTCCGTGTGGACGTTGGCTTGTTAAGGACATTGAGGATGGATCAACGCCGCAGTTGATCCGAACGCCGTTTCTGATGACAACGAACAAAATGACAACGACAAGTAAGAAGTAACTCTTGACCGTGGTGCTCGTGCTGATTTAAAGCGCCCACTAGCAGGAAATTACGATTTCCTACACCACCATTCGACGGCGTGCTTTTACGCCCTACAAAACAGGGAGGATGGGTTTACACTAAACAATGCGGGGTATTTTACATTGATGCCAATTAAAAAATTATTGGAGAAAAATAAATGAACTTCTATCGTGTCGTGTCAGCGTGTCTGGTGCGTTTTCACCCCGACTTCGGGATGAATTAGCGTTAGCGAGTGAATCAACTTGGTCTCCGCGAGACGGTCTCGAAGGGTCGAGACCGTCACCCGTACATCCCAGTGGGACTATCCCGGCCCTCTGATTGGCTCTCTTCACCCTTACATCCTTCTATGTCTTTCTGCTTTCCGCTCCCACATTTTCCTGATGTACACAGTGTGGTTTTCCGTGGGGCTGCCGCTTTGATTTGTTTGTTGATTTCGTGTATTTTTATTATTTACATTTATTGTTTGTTCTTTATTAAGTTTTAAAAATACAATATTTTTACTTACATTAATTGTTTTTTTCATTTTATATAATAGATTGAATTAATTACCGGTGTGATTTCTTAAATTAGTGTAAATTGTCATCCCATGGGCCTTGGGTTGGCGGTTCCAAAACCCGATCTTGTAATGATCGGGACAACTATAAGTCCAAACCTTAAAAAACTTATAGGAATGGATATATCTGGATAAGATCTGTTCATTTCTGCAAAAATATTGCTTAAAAACTACTTATTGGAAGAGTAACCCGATTTGCCATTTTTCCGTAGGTCGGTGCGGTTTAGCGGGTATCTTGTAATCCCCACCCCCGAATAATACTTAATATTTAAATAATTTTTTGCGGGAAAACTATAAGACCAAAATTAATAAATTTTACAGAAATGGATAGCTCTTATCAAGAGCTATCCATTTCTTTAAAATAGTTAAGACAATTTTCATAAGCAAAAAAATTTTGGGCAAGAACTTTTTTGTAGTTTTTGCGCTCTAGAGATATACTCGATCCTATAGACTTAAGTAATAATTTTCATTGTTTTTGAAACTTTTTAGTGTATGAATATTTTTTCATAAATTATAGAGAAATAGATAGCCCTTATCAAGAGCTATCCATTTATATAAAATTTATTAATTTTGGTCCTATAGTTTCCCCGAAAAAAATTATTTAAATTTCCCGTATTACTGGGAGATGAGGGTTAACTTAGACCCGCTAAACTGCACCGACCTACCTGAAAAATGCCGAAGCGGTTTACTTCTCCAATAAGGAAATTTTGAGCAATATTTTTACAGAAATGGATAAATCTTATCAAGATATATCCATTCCTATAATTGTTAAAACTTTTGGACTTATAGTTTTCCCGATTGTCCCAAAATTGGGTGTTGAAACCGTTTTTCTCCAGCCCGCACCAACCCAGTTGCCCATGAGAGTTCATTCACAATAATTCTGATGGAAACACACCGATGTTTAATTCATTCCTGTTTTATGAATTGAAAAGCGATTTAATAAAGGTATAAGTAGTGTAATAGCATAAATTAATAAATTAAAAACAAAAAACGAACAATAACGAAAAAATATTCATACACAAAAAAGTTTAAAAAAAATTAATATTGTTACTTAAGTCTATTGAATCTAGTATATATATCTAGAGCGCAAAAACTACAAACAACGTCTTGTCCAAAATTTGTTTGTTTATGAAAATTATGTTAATTATTTTACAGAAATGGATAGCGCTTACTAAGAGCTATCCATTTCTGCAAAATTTTTTAATTTTTTCCTTATAGTTTTCCAGCAATAAATTATTGAAATATGACGTATTTTTATGAGGGGGGTTCCTTTTACCCGCTAAACCGCACCGACCTACCCGTAAAATTGCGAAGCGGTTTACTTTCCTAATTAGTACACCCTAAGCAAAATTTTTGCAGAATTGGATAGACCTTATCAAGATTTATCCATTCCTATAAGTATTAAAACTTTTGGACATATAGTTTTCCCGATTCTCCCAAAATCGGGTTTTGAACCTTTTTTCTCCGACCCGCACCAACCCAATTGCCCGTGGATGACAATTCACAACAGTTATAATGAAAACACACCAATATTTAATTTATTCCTGTGCTATAAAATTTAAAACCATATAATGAAGATACAAATAGTTTATTAACAAAATAGTAAGTTAGAAACAATAAATATAAACATAAATAATCATAAATAAATAAACATGAAAAACAAACAAATGGAGGCGGCAGCCCGACTACTCCACACACGCCACAGCCCCACAGGCCACACACCACAAGCAGAAGGGGTGGAGGGGCTATAGGGTGAGGAGAGGGAGAGAGCCAATCAGAGGGCCGGGATAGTCCCACTGGGATGTACGGGTGACGGTCTCGACCCTTCGAGACCGTCTCGCGGAGACCAAGTTGGAGTGAATGCGCGAGATGGGGTCACCAGAACTGCCATCTAGCTGTCGGACCGTCCCCAACTCACCATTAAACAAACCTTGAACCTTCTGTTACACGGTTTTTACTGACAAACTTCAAGACTATTATAGTAAAGATTCTAATCTTTTCGTTATGCTCATTATTTATTTTTATCATTCATGAGCCACTAGCAATACCATCACATCAACGGACAATATTTCACATTCAGTGGATTGAATTGGCAACGCAACAAATTTTAAATAAGAACGGTTCAATTAATCAATTGAACTCAATACATAGTTTTTCACTTCTTGGTATTCGATGTGTAAGTTGTCTAGATCGATATTTTCTTTTCTGATGCGCCTCTCCAACTCGAATAACTGTTCAGCCGTCAATGGGCAAGAAAAAGCAGGGACATCCACAGCGGGAATCGTATGAACAGATCGGTCCCAATCATCGGGTTCTCGTGTGACTCTCCCAGGTTCATCCTATGAAAAAAAAGGGGAAAATAAATAATAGGTTATATTACTATTGAAATCGAACGCAATAAATCATACCTGCTCCAACTCGCTTAATGTACAACCACTGTTACGCAGAGCAGTCAAACCGGCAATGAAGATTTGATTCGGAGATTTGTGTCCTTCAGTTCTAATTTTATGATAATTCCATGAACGTTGGAATCTCACTACGGCAGCTTGAATAAGATGTTCCGCCACATAGTGAAGACAAAATATGTCTACATCATCCTCGGGGTCTAGAAGGCCTATCTTTTCCATCCAACTGTTAAACAGGAAATATTAAAAAATGAATTATATTCTTTATCAGTTATACTAACTAGAATTTGGTGTAAAATGCTCCGGTGCAACTCTCGTTGATATCTCGCCATAATCGCTCGATTCGCTGATTGTGGGTTGATTTCCCAGTTACGAACGATCGTCTACCATAACCTCTTCTTTCTAACATAAAGTCACAGACAAGAACATTCCCCCCCCCCTTTGTCTGATCTTACTCTTGATGGTGTTGTTAAAAAAAAAGTGTTAAAAAAAACCGACAACAGTGTCTGATCTGTTGTTGTTGGCTACATTTAGTGTCACTACCCAACGAGAAAAGCCGTCGATTCCTCCATGAATAACAAAGCGCCATCTTGAAAATAATAATACAATGAACATGCAAAATTGTTTTTGAAACTTCAAACACTTACCTAATAAGATTATGGTTACCATCGATGTGCCAAAGCGACAAAGGCGCCCGAACAAAATAACTTCGACGATAGATACGTTTTCTGGACGGAAATCCATGAGTACCAATTACCTCAGAATAAGCTGTCCGGAGTCGTTGACGGGGAACTCGCACACCCCGCTCAGTGACACAACCATGAACACGAACAAATCCTGATTAAAAAAATTAATTGCCAAGAAATCAAATCAAATTTCTCAAGCTGTAATCTTTACCTTAACCTCTGTCTAGCTGCACAATTTCACGAACAAGATTGTTCAACTTCGAATCAGAAATGTCGGTATAGTTTCTGCACGACATCCCATGGCAAGCCATCATTCTCCTTACTTTCTTAACGTGAACCCCCGTCAGTTTTGCAATGAATGACGCCGTGTAGCCAAGTTCTAATGGGATTTGCAATGTAAGATGAAAAATTTTCTATTGTTTGTCTAAGGGAATATATACCTAAATAAATGGTAAGATGCTTTGCGTCCAATGGCATTTGAGTCTGATTGTTGAACAGAAGCAACTGGTGAGCTTACAAAAGGAATCTATATTAAGAAGTATACGTCAGAGACAAAAAAGTATGGAAAAACAATACATACCAGTTCTAAGGACACATATATTCCCCTTGTCATCTAGCCAGAGGTCCTCAACTCAGTACCCCCTAACATACAAAAAAAAAGTTATCCTGGTCACGAGTCATGTATGTGTAACATTCCCCGTTATGAACTATATTTGGTATGATGATTCTAATATCAATTATTGTTATTGAATTTTCAGGTTTGATAAGTTATTTTCAATCAGTGGCCAACATACCACCATTCTGCCGAGTTTCATGGGAAGATTTGGTAGCATCCAGGACGCAGCAAAACATTTTGTAAGTGTAAGATTCCCAGTTACCAAATATATTGATGATTCTAATATCTTGTTATTGACTTCTCAGGTTAGATAAGTGATTTTCACACTTGCCAACACACCCCCATGCTGCTGAGTTCGCATGAGAAGTTTGGGAACATCAAAGACGCAGCCAAACATTTTTTATGTGTAACATTCCCCGTTGAAGAAGTAAAGGGATGCAGATTCCAAAACTGTATGTTTATTATTAAAAACTATTATTGATATAATGCTAACACAATAACAATACTTAATTGCTTATCTTTTCTTCCCAGGTTAAATACTTAGTTTTCATCAAGCCTCAATCATAGTTTGTTAACGATTTCAAAGCAAGATGTGATAATAGTGAACTCCAGATATTATTCCTATGGTTGCTGGCCTCAATTTGCTTTCCAATTAAATTTTCCAGACTGTTGGGAATGCAGCTATTAGCCTATCAATGATTATATATTTTTTCATAAATTTATTAATATCTTTCAGGTCTTATTGCGGAGATGATAAATAAGGATTAAGCAGCATCAGCTATGTAATATAATCATATCATCACTTTATTTCATCAGGTCTGAGTTCAGTATGCTACAATTATGAATTTCAAAATAATCACAAGTTTTTATTTTTACAGTTGCTACAAAGCCATTCATCATCATCATTCCCAGAATAGTCTTCAGTGCACATTCGGTGACACAAGTATTCACAATCTTTACCGTCACACCCGACGAACCTCCATTCGTCCGAAGGCAATTCGTATCCTGTTCTCCGGCAAACGCAATCAAGTTCTACTCTTTCGACTACCCCACGAGACCTCTTTGATCTGCTTAAAGAAGACGGGAATAGAGACAATTTGCCGGCCTTCATACATTCCACTAGGTGATTCCTCAACTTTTTTGGATTGTATAATCTTGTTGCGGGGTCTTCCCCATTTGCTAAGCTTGTCACATAAGCAATGGCAAACCCTCCGCAATCATACCCGTTGTTTTGGCGCTGGCAATTCTTAATAACATAAATCATATCCTTTTCAGGAGTTTTTAAGAGGGAAATATACAGTTGAGGACATGTTCGTTATTCCAGGGAATTCCAGGCATGCTATCGTATACTAATACGTGGTCTGGTTGGCTGAACCCCTTTGCAACCAACATCCAGTGGTTGGACCCGTTATGCACAATCCGCATCCACTTGTCGCCCTCTGCCTGAGGAAATTTAAGTAGGCTTCCCATGGTGCAGCAAAATAAACCACCGATGTTCGGGTGATGCAATTTGAGGATTGACTGGGCCAAGTTTATGTGTCCCGACGTCAGATGATTGGTCTTCGTTAACTCGGTGGCATCGTCCAAAAAGAGCATTTGACGATTAGTAGGCTTTCGACCTTTGAATCAAATTGGGAAAACTTGCAACGGAATCTGCAAAGGTAATAGTTTTTTTTAATCGAAAGAGTTTTTTTTGCCAGAAATAATATGTAATTACCAAATAAGGACTGTCGGAGATGGCGAAATTTGTAGTTAGGCTTTCGCTGGACTGTATCGGCGGAACTTAGGCATTAACGTCATCTTTGTCATTTTGGATGAGAGCCGTTACAGACTGATCAGCGTCCACACGCATTGGGCTGTGGGTAACAGTGGCGCAATTTGTAGTTGGGCTTTCGCTGGACTGTATCGACGGAACTTCGGCATTAACGTCATCTTTGTCATTTTGGATGAGAGCCGTTACAGACTGATCAGCGTCAACACGCATTGGGCTGTGGGTACCAGTGGCAAAATTTGTAGTTGGGCTTTCGCTGGACTGTATCGGCGGAACTTTAGCGTCTACGTCATCTTTTTCAGTTTGAATAAGATCCGTTACAGACTGATTAGCGTCAACACGCATTGGGCTGTAGGTAGCAGCTGCTGACAGATGCTATTCCAATGTAAGGAAACAATTTAATTCTTATACGTTAAACATCAAATAATTAATAGTTCTACTACCTCTTCAGACATGTCAACTGTTGCTGGGCCAACGGAGCGTTCCATTTGAAGAGCCTCTTGCTCTATGTTCAACGCCCTGTCTTCCACTTTCTGGATCTTTTGCTCCTCGTCCAGCCTCTCTTGATTTAGCGAAACTTCGCCTCGTGCATCCTTCACCTTCTTCTTGTAGACAGAGAAATATCCTTTGTCCTGTTTTGGCCTGCCTCTTTTGACAGGGGTAACGGGAAGACGGAGTGATGCCCAAGGTTAAGAAAATACATAAAAAGTATTTTGCGTTATAATACCATTTGTATGTTAAGTTTTTATATTATGTTAAATATTTACCTTGGTCCTTGCTGTAGATGTTTCAGTACCTTCCGCAACAGTCGGAGAATCAATCAATAAGTAGTTCGAAGGATTCTCGGTTTCCTGCTTCTCGTTTTCCATTACTGGAAGGGGTTTTCCTTCCTTCATTAATTTGTGAATGTTAATGAAGAACTGCAATTGAACTTCGGAGTCGGAGGCTGCTAGTCCACTCATCGTGTCGGCCATACTACGGAAAACGTTAGTGGCCATGATATATTGGCTTTTCCCCGTAGCACGCAGCCGGGTCTTTTTCAGACGGTGAACTCCAGATGGCGATGAAACGCTTGCGGAACGGACCGCTTCATTCTTGTAATATAGAATTTTAAAATAAGTTTAAAGTTATCGAGAATTATTTAAGTTTTTCTTTACCTCCAGACATTTATTTAACCAGTGATTAGAAAATGATCCCCCTGGAATTTTGGTGTTTTCTTGAATATGGAAGTAGATAATGTGGCGGCAAGGCAGTGAAAAATCCAGGAAAAACTTGCATGTGCAGCCGGTTAGATCTTGTTTTAATTAGTACGTAGTGTAGCGTGTGTGGTACGTTGATGATTCCTAAAATCAGAATGAATATATTTGATTCATTTTAAAAAATGGTTTACTAACCTCATTAAGTATGAAGTTGTAAGTTGCTTTCATTATTTTCAGTTCCTCTTCGAGGTGGCCCCAAGCAAAAGGCGAGATGGTGTCGGCAAACCTTTTCAGCAACGGATACTTTGCCTTCTTGGAAAATTTTACCTCTCGTATGCACTGTTTCAAACGTCGGTCAGAAAGGCGTATCAAAACGATGTCTATTAAGTTGCGGAGAACTTCCGCCAATCGCTTCGTTTTCTGGAGGACATCCTTGATAGTGTGGTGAAATCTGCATGTAATTCAGGTATTACGTTATCGGTTATGTAAATGAAAAGTGAATAACTTGTTTTACTGTTCAAGACGATTAGAGGTATTGTTACCAAACGTTGGGAGATTTCGACATCCAAGGTTACTCCATTTGTCGGCAATGTTGAACCAGTTACTTTCGAAATACGAGTCAATGTCTCCTGGTCCGGAACCTACGAAGTATGAACGTATTTTAAAATATTTCATTGATTAGCTTTAATTCTGGTTTACCTTGTTTCAACAGATACGCTTTGGCTGCTTCAAAATCACCCAGCATTTCAGCATACAGAGCCGCACGAAACTGTTTAATAATCTCGTGCATCTTATCTTTGTCTACTCGAATTTATGGGTACCGAAATGAGGGCTTAAGTATTGAATTCTTTTAAACTCCAGCTTTTCGTCAAGTATAAATTGATTTCTTTGGTCATTGTTGTAACTACGAATTAACTCACAATGACCATGACGTAAATATACATTTTATGTCTCTAGCTGCTTAATAATCTCTACAATCTCTGAATTACTATCAAAAGTCTGATTTAGGGCAAGTGAACTGAGAAACGACATTCTGAAGTTAGGCACTGAACTCAATTGAGGAATATTCTTTTGCCACCGTTGTTATATAACGGGTACCTACTTCGAAGAGAAATGTTACAAAATCTTGAGAGCGAAAAAAAAAAGGCTTTGTTAACATTGTTTATGATTACTGCCGCGGCGATTGAACCCAAAGCAACCCAACATCAAAGGACAGGGCGCTTCCATATTGTCACGTGGAAATCACGTGGCATACGCGTGAGACACACCCCACACTCATCTCCTTCTTGATAACAAGCAAGGGCGAGTGTACAAGTACATTCGACCTTGCTTTGTCTGAATGTTGCGTTAGCAACACAGGACGTTTACACCTTCTCTAACGCTTCGGGGAAACAAGCAAGGGCGAATGTACTCAAACGTTCGGCCTTGCTTTGTAGTTAATGGGTAAGGGTATCTTCTTCTTTCGTAGAAACAAGCAATGGCGGATGTACTCGTACAACCGGCCTTGCTCAGTAATAAGTCATACGGGTTATCTCGATTGTTCGTAGAAACAGCAAGGGCGAAAGCACTCGATGATTCAACCTTGCTGTTCGCCTACCATAAATAGGCGATGTAGTGTCTCTTGAATGTTATGTTCTTACTTGACGTCCTAAAGTGTGGACGTCCTAATAAACTCGTGTTACACATCACCCCCAAGTGTAACAAATGGTGGAGATGCAGCATTACTAAGGAGACAAGGCAAGGAAGTTTATCTTATAGTATTATTCATTGTCAGAGGCGAAAATCGTTTATGGGCTCTACCACAAGCGGTTTAACCAACGGGTTGTGCCAAATCTTAAATTGTTGGATACGGAGCCACGTTTTCGGCTGACAGTGGGTAGGACTATTTGGTTTCTATTAGCTTTCTCTCAAGGAAATCGTTTATTACTGGGACAAGATTTTGAGGTATTGTAATGCAGCAAGACATTAATCTTTTTTTTTTGCCGGAGGTAAATGAGAAAGTCATATAATCGACGTTGGCCTAGTTGTCCAAGGGATCCGAGCAGACGTTTACACCCTTTGCCTCCATCTACGCGCCCGGTACCGGAACAGCAGCTGGAAGAAAAAACTGTTGAGCCGGACAACACAGAGGACGTAGTGGGAAGTGGGCAGCGGGTAATCCAGGCTGAAAAAAAGTTGGAAAGTACTGCGAAAGATCTTGAAGAATGTTACGTAGAAAAGAGTATTGAGGCAGCTAAAGAAGGTAGCGAAAAAAGCAAAGACGTCGAGTTGGAGAGTACTGCGAAAGATCATAAAGAATCTAACGTAGACAAGAGTATTGAGGCAGCACAAGACAGTAGCGAAAAAAGTGAAGGAGCCGAGTTGGAAATTACTACGAACGATCTTGAAGAATCCGACGTAGAAGGGAGTATTGACGACGCACACGAAAGTAGCGACGAAAGCGTAGAAGAGGAAAACGTGGACAGCACTGACGAGGAGCAGTTATTTGCAGATACCGATAGTGATTCAGGTACTGGCATTATGCCTCCTCAGATAAAGTTTTTGAGTCCCAAGGTCTTTAAGGCAATGCCGGAAGATGACGCCTTCGACTGGCTTGAGCGTTACGAATCAATGGGAGCGTACAATCAATGGAGCGATACGGAGCTAAGGGCAAATTTCTGCATGTATCTTGATGGAGCGGCAAGAAAATGGTACCTGTGCTCCACACTTCCGATGGAGTGGCGTGATTTACCCATACGACCGGGGGTTGGCCTCAACGCAGCTGATCTTCCGGCAGTAACCGGAGTTAGAACACTGTTTTTGAAAGAATTTTAGCAACAAAACTACAAGCTGTTCCAGGAAACACGCTTGCGAAACCGGGTTCAAGGTATCGAAGAAGCGACAACTAACTACTATTACGATGTTATTGATCTTTGTAGTGTGGTGGATCCAACAATGGCGGAAGCCACCAAAGTCGACTACCTTTTGGGGGGATTACGGCTCGCGTTGGTCAAAAAATTGTACCCGTTACAACCCAAAACAGGCGAAGAATTTTTAGAAGCGGCGAAACGGTTTACTGATGCCAAGCTCTTGGCCAATAGACGAAACTGGCCGGACGCGGTGCTCGGGGTGGCGGCGACCAGAGTGGTGGATGTTCCAATTGATTTCATTCGGACCCTTCAAAAACCAGCTCCAACTGCGGCTGATACGGAATTATGAAAAGTAATTAAAGAACTGCAAGGTGCGGTAGAAAGTTTGAAGATTCAAGCAACTCCACCTCCGAAGAGACCAGGAAACGAGAAGACAGTTACGTGGGGAGAGTCGGAGAGAATCTACAGAAACAATAACGGAGTACTCAAATGTTACTCTTGTAACGGAACGGGGCACATGGCCCGGAATTGTTGGGAAAATCCGCAATCTGCTCGTTTCTGACAACGACCCTACTCAGGTCCTCCTGGCCCACAGAGAGGGCCGTTGGGTCCTCCCGCGCCAATCAACATCGTGTCCCAGCTAGCCGAGACGGCTGCAGATTCATCAACACAGGACGAGATAAAGGAGTAACCTATCCTTAGACTAGATTTCAGCAAGCTGATCAGAGAAGAAGTCACTTGTGGAACACGGCAAGTAATGGCAGTCGTCGACACACGGGCGGCACTGACAGTTATATCACCGGAGCTGCTACGTGCATCCCAGTTCGTGATGCGTCCATGGGACGGACCGCGGGTGGTGATGGCTAATGGAGAACAAGCAACGTTGATGGGAGCAGCCACCATTTCGGTAAACCACAAAATGGGAACAGCAACTGGCGAAGCGGTGGTATTTGGGATGAACGGAATTGATTTGATCTTGGGCAATGATTTCCTGATGCAGTATGGCAAAGTGCAAATCGATTATCGAGAGCCGAAGGCCTCAATTACTTTTGGAGATCAGCCTCTTGCAGCCATTACATCGCAGCGGACAGATCAACCAACACGGTCGGTTAAATTGATTACCAACGCTGATATAACAATCCCTTCTTTCTCAGTGGCCAATGTGATGACAGTAGCGCCAGCTTTACAGGCGGAGAATTTTTGTTTCGAACCATCAGGAAAACTTCTACAAACCAAGGGAGTGTCGGTGGGACACGCGTTACTGGCAGCCAAAGGGGATTTCACCCCGTTGGCCAATTTAACGTCGGCTAGCGTGTGGATTCCAAAGGGGACGACATTGGGAGTCATCAGTGGCTACGACGGAGAAGTGCTGAGCTATGGCCTAACGACAAGAGAAGAGGACCCCCCAAGGACCAGACTACCAACAAAGAAAGAAGTGAATCAGCGGAGGACACTCATAGACGACCTAAAAAACAAGTCAATCATGGCATTCCGAAAGACAAACGTGAAAAAATGTTCCAATTGCTAGAAGAGAATTTGGAATGTTTTTCGGCAAACGCTTCGGAAGTAGGCCGCTGCAATATATCCGAACACACATTGAAACGAGATTCCCCGCCAATCCATCAGGCCCGTATGCCAGCGCGTGGAAGGCTAGAACCATCGTGAACCAAAAAGTAAAAAGTTTGGAAGGGGCGGGAATTATCGAAATTTCGGACAGCTCGTGGTCCGCACCGGTGGTGCTAATCAGAAAGAAGGATGGAACATGGAGATTCTGTGTCGATTACAGAAAGCTGAATTCAGTCACGGTACGGGATGTTTATCCTCTACCAAGAATTGCGGATGTGCTGAGTCGATTGGAAGGAGCAGAATTTTTTTCCATCCTCGACTTACAAGCCAGATATCATCGTGACCGATGACTGCCTTCATTACGGCTGATGGGTTGTACCAGTTCAAGGTACTCCCATTTGGTTTATCGAACGGTCCCAGTTCATTCCAGCGGTCCATGGATATTATACTGGCCGGACTTCGATGGACAGCGTGCCTCGTCTACTTGGATGATTTCATAGTGTACTCGTCAACAATTGACCTCCATGTCGAACGACTAAGGTTGGTATTGGAGAGTTTAAAGAAAGCGGGCCTTAAGTTGAAGGTGTCCAAATGTCATTTTGCGGAAACCAGTTTGAAAGTGTTAGGTCAAGTAGTGGATCGGGATCGTCCAGACCCGGACAAATTAGCAGCGGTAAGGGAGTTTTCCCAGGAGGGAGGGACACTTCCCACCGTGCAACGAAGGAAAGACGGTGGCCTTTAAAGTGAAGAAAGTACTGAGTTATCTTGGCCTGTGCTCTTATTATCGTCCACACATCAAAGATTTTTCAATAATTGCACGGCCGTTGATTTTGTTAACCAAAAAGGATGCAGTTTTTGATTGGGGTCCTGACCAGGAGTCCAGCTTCAACACACTGAAGCAAGCGCTGCTTGCAGCCCCAGTCCTGGCTCATCCGAATTATGACCTACCAATGGCAATCATTCCCGATGCCTGTGGCTACGGCATTGGTGCGGTATTGGAACAACGAGTGGAAGGGCAAGAATAACCGTTGGCCTATGCCAGCTGCCTGAAAAGCAGCTCCGAAATAAACTACAGCATCACCGAGAAAGAATGCCTGGCCTTGGTTTGGGCCTTTAAAAAATTTAAAGATTATGTATGGAGATGCAAGATCGTGGTAGTTACAGACCACCAGGCACTGTGTTGGTTGTTAACCAAACGAGATCTCGCTGGACGGCTAGCCCGTTGGAGCTTGTCGATACAGGAGTATGACATCGAAATCCGGTATAGAAGCGGAAAACTCCATGACAACGCAGATTGCCTCTCGGGATGCCCTTTACCCGTGACCGAAGACCAAGAAGAAGATCGCTGTGTGGCCATTGGACTTGTGGGGAGTGGCAGATCGGTGGATTTTGGACCGGAGGAAGAATTTGTTGCGGAGCAGCGTCGGGTCCCGCGGTGGCGTCGTCTGATGGACCAGTTGGAAGCAGGTCGCGCAACGTTAAAAAACTTTTGTCTATTCAATGGGCGACTATGCTTACAGACCATTAAAAACAGTAAACAGTATCGTCGCCTGTGCGTCCCACGTTCCTTTCGGGAACGCGTCGTAAAGGCATACCATGATGACTTGATGTCAGGGCATATGGGAGTTCGACATACCCTAACGAAAATTTCTAATCGATTCTTTTGGGAGCGTTTGGCGATTGATGTTACAAATTATGTGCAATCATGTCCTAATTTTCAGGGTCGAAAAGGAGTGAACAAACGGCCAGCCGGTTTCCTGCAGTGTATTCAGGTGGCACGTCCATTTCGAAAGGTGGGAATCGACCTCTTAGGTTCGTTTCCCATGTCCAACACCGGAAATAAGATGATCATCGTTGCTGTTGACTACTTAACAAAGTGGGTGGAACTACGGGCCATGCCCAACGGAAAGGCGGATATGGTGGCAACATTTTTTGTTGAACAAATTGTGCTGCGTCACGGAGCACCGGAATCCATCATTTCGGATCAATGGAAATGTTTTATAGCTGCGCTTACCCAAGAAGTCATGAAGAATCTTGGAACCAACCACAAGACAACGTCAAGTTACCATCCGAAATAGCGTCCATCCAGTACCTTCCCCTGGGGGAGTTCGTCAGCCAAAGACAGCAAGCAGGCCGGCCCACCTACCCATAAGGATACAGCCGGCTCGTCGAGCTGGTCGACCGGATCGTTACCTCGCTTTGTTACTGCCTTACACAATTTGCGTATTGGCCTTCCTCGGGTCCGTTAAGGTAGATGCGTTGCTTGTCCGAGACACCGTGATTTTCAATGAAAAGCCGGGTGTCGCGTTCGGAGAATCATTCTGGACAGTCGTAACAGACCTTGATATACGACCGGCAGAGGCAGTGGTTCAGACATTGAAAGTGAGGCTGAAGGAGTACTCGGACATGGCCGTTAAATGCCGTGAAACAGAAAATCAACAAGGTGCATCGGCGGCCAAAAAACTTGATGTCAAGTGTCGTTGGTTTGAACGTGAATTAAATCAATCCGAACATCGACTAGCAACTTTTCGGGACGCCATTGGTTCTCCTTCCAAACAACGCCGAGCGGTGATCGATGGCGGTGGATCAGCGTTAAAGTGGCTGTTCGGAGTAGCCACTCAGGCTGATCTCGCTGGATTGAATAAGAAGATCACCGGCCTTACACACCGGGAAAATGAAATAGTTTATTTGATGGACCAGCAGGCAACCGTGGTGAACGAATCACTTTGGGAGATCTGGACAAATACCAAGTTGATCCAGGAGTTGGAAGGACAAACGGCGGAACAAACAAAGAATTACAAAAATTTGCTTGGACGAATGGCAGAGCGTCATGCTTACATGATCGAGTATTTCGATTTTTTCATCAATCTAGACACAGCATTCGAGTCGATGGAAGCGAGCCTGCAGTGGCTTCGAAACTTGGCAGACACTCTTGACGAAGGGTTGGCTCTCTAGGCAAACGGCTGATTAGTGACTTAGATATTTCCACCTGCTCAAATGGCTTCAGTGTTGAAAGCAGTTAATCGACAACTACCCTTGGGTTGGGCAGTATCGAGTGAAGAATTATGGGTAACCTATCGTGAAGCCATGGTGACGATGGTGGCGGTGGAGGGACGTTTTCGTCTCTTTATCAAAATTCCGATCTACGATCACGCACAGTAGTATACCCTGTTTAAAATTTTAAGTTTACCACGAGCAACAGACAATGGCACCCATGGAGTGGCGATCGGGGACCAACCCAATTTTTTGGCGATTTCCACAGACTTGGAGACTTTTATTGAACTTTCGACTGCCGACGTTTGGGGTTGCAAACAATTGGAATGATTAATTTGTAATTTTCATACAGGTTTAGGAAAACGGGAGCATGGAAATCCTGTACGATTTCGTTATTCACCAATGACGCCAACCGTAAGCTAACGCAATGCAGACAACAATTTAAAGAATGGAAAGGATCCGAAGTAGCTTATCTTGGAGGGAATCGCTGGGTGTTCTCAGCCATTACAGCTCATAAGGTGGTGTTCTCATGTCCGATCGGTAGCAGCCAAGGGCCCTCCTCTCAAAATCATTTTTGAGATCCTCTGACCTTGAGTAACCGTAGCTGACCTCGGGAATGGGAACTGAACTGAGTGAACATCTCTCTCGAAGTCACGTCACGTGTCAGAAAATTAGGCGCAAAAAGACGGAAAACAACGTTGCAAATTGTTATTTTAATCACGGCGATCCTTAAACTAAGTCCGATGGTTTTCAAATTTTAAACTGAAGTTCTTCTTATTCTTATTAGTAATTTCTGAACATTCCGTAATTAAATTCTATTAATAAAAAAATATATATTTAATTAAGTGAGAAAAAGGTTCAAAAGCTCGGGTTTTTTTAAACGACGACCCTTAAACATTATTTTAAAAACCGTTCTGGGGTTTTTATTTTAATTATCAAGCAATCGGGGGCGACCGTCTTCACGAGGGGGATCTGTCACGTGGAGATCACGTGACATACGCGTGAGACACACCCCACGCTCATCTTCTTCTTGGAAACAAGCAAGGGCGAATGTACGAGTACATTCGACCTTGCTTTGTCTGAATGTTGCGTTAGCAACACAGGACGTTTACACCTTCTCTAACGCTTCGGGGAAACAAGCAAGGGCGAATGTACTCAAACGTTCGGCCTTGCTTTGTAGTAAATGGGTAAGGGTATCTTCTTCTTTCGTAGAAACAAGCAAGGGCAGATGTACTCGTACAACCGGCCTTGCTCAGTAATAAGTCATACGGGTTATCTCGATTGTTCGTAGAAACAGCAAGGGCGAAAGCACTCGATGATTCAACATGGTGTTCGCCTACCATAAATAGGCGATGTAGTGTCTCTTGAATGTAATGTTCTTACTTGACGTCCTAAAGTGTAGACGTCCTAATACACTCGTGTTACACATTACCCCTAAGTGTAACAAAATTCCGCTCTTTAAGGATCTTTGATCGACGCCACAGCATGTGCCGATTCTTCCCCCTCTTAGAATAATTATTTTTTCATTATCAGAGTCATTTCAGTTTTCATGTTATGACAATGCACAGAGTAAAACTACATGAAAATCCGATTTTTTTTTTACTCACAATTCCCATGAAAATGTCGTTTGAGATTATACCCTCACAAAAATAAAGTTAGATGCATCTGTACGTTAACAGTGGTTTTTTGTTTGTTTCAAGATATGAAGGATGTGAAAAGCAGATAGTTTATCGGAATAAGAGAATTCATTGCATGGTTGGTTAGCGTAAAATCAGCTCCACACGTTGCGTGTGAATCAATCAGCAGAAAAACGGCTCAGCGGAAAAGGTGAGTCACGTTGTTGGTCGATGTTAATTCAAGGTCGTAAACAACCTCTCGAACCCCGTTCTGAGAACTCCGGTTCAACCGTCAGCCAAACAAGGTCAAGGGGGTGACTGAGGGTGACTCACTTTGTTGTTTTAAAATAAACCATATAAACACAACAAACGCGTTTCTGAACTATTCATTCATAATGACACGAAAATTTATAAATTACCCATAAATAATAAACCCTATCTGCTAGCTTACTTTAGTTTAACGCTAGTTAAGTTAGATCAAAACACGGTAACATTAAACAAAACGAGAAATTATTTTGATGTAATTACAAACTCAGGCTTATATTTTAAAAAAGGAAGTTAGTATGCGTTAAGGTTATTATTATATTAAACCGTATTAAACAGCTAGACCAGGGAGAAAAATCGAAACGGAGTCGAATGTGCAATAGCAACATTCGCCGCTAGAGGGCTCCGGACTCCGGAGTGAAATAGCCTCTTATGACAGTAGAGCGCCCCGGACTCCGGAGTGCAATAGATTTTATCTTATAAATAGCCCATTTTTGTGGTCTCTAGTAATGGTGACCTTTCAAGAATACATTTAACAGAATGAATACAGGGACGGTGTTAGATTTTCTTGGAAGGTATGGCCATCAGGCAGACTGGAAGCCACAAGTCTTGTTGTCAATCTTGCCTGTTTGTATACTCCGCTCAAGGAAAAACCAGGTAGTGATCCAGTCAATCATGTCATGTCAAACAGAGAAGTTAAGCTTATGTGTATTTCAAACAAACTTGCCTGCAATTATGTATGAACCAGCTATGTGCACTCGTGGAAACTGTAAAGCAATTCTAAATCCCTTATGTCAAGTTGACTACAGAGGAAAATTGTGGTGTTGTAATTTTTGCTTTCAAAAGAACACAGTATAAGTCACCATATATCCTTATATGACTTTATATGACCATATTTCTAGCAATACTGTTTTCGGAGATAGATGGACCAATGGAATACTTTCGAAATCCGTTTGCACGAGCGCATGACCAGTAGACAGGCTTGTTGTCGCTAACAGTGAACCTGATGGTGTTACGATACACGAACCTCCCATGTTATTGGAAATAATTGCTGGAATTTTCTTGACCGTGTATGCTGGTATTTCTTGACGATCTCTTGAATTCAGCCGGCTTTCTTGTGATTGTTGTACGTGGAGAGAAGTGATTTCTGCAAGCGGCGATTTCCCCGTCGTCAATGATGACTCTTCTGATTCGTAGTCAATGCGGATAACTCGAAATTGTGGTAGCTGGTAGGAAATAATTTCCTGGAAGTAGTTCAAAACCTGGCATTGGCATAACTATTGCGTTTCCTGTTATAGTTTTGCCTCTGTGGGTTACTACTATATCTGCCGTAGGGGAGACTGGAGTATGCCGGGACACCGGGTCAAGAGGGACAGTATAGGGGGAAAATAGTAGATTTTAATAAAATTAAAATTTTTTTAGTATGTTATTTAGATGCATACAATCTACTTTGGCATGAAATTTGGTTGAGTTTTGTCAATAACTGTATCAGTTATTAACAAAACTATAAAAACGGTTTTTTTTTAGTTAATTATGTCTCCGCCATTTAATGTTTGTAGAAAAAAATAATCGCAAATGGCATGTAAGGGGCCGTGCACATACTACGTCACCCGAAGAGGGGGGGAGGGGGTAATGAAAGTGTGACGCGATGTGACATGGGGGGAGGGGGGTCCTTGAAAAAATGACGTCACTTGACAATCGCCACTGCCCTCTGGTGGCCAATAAATTTTTCAAAAAAAAAGTAGTCCAGACACGTTGCTTTTACAATCAGTAGTTAGAATCTGAACGAAATTTTTATTGATCCCATAAAATGGACAAAAACAAATTATTTTCTCCCCTGTTTGGGGGGGGGTCAAGCCAATTGTGACGTAATATAAGGAGGGGGTTTGCAACCATTTGTTACGGAGTGTGACAAAGGGGGGGAGGGGGTTTAAAAAGGGAAAAAAAACGCGTGACATAGTATGTGCACGGCCCCTAAATTTAATATGGAAATGAAGCTTATTCATTTCTTTATTGTTAAAAACAAAAATTATAATTTTCGATCAATTACTGTAGATAATATTAACGTTTTAAAAAAATAGTCTTTATCGGGAAATCGGGACAGCTGTTTTTGACTAAAATGGGACATTAGTGGGCGGGTTTGGCCTTCAAGCCCATCAATGATCACCGAGCTCATGACGCCATTACTGTTCCTTACGATGATCACAAGCAATCGATTATTCAGCATATTAATCGATTACAATAAGCCTAACCCCCACTATCTTGTAATAAGGGTTTTTTATCATATAAGAAAAAATTTTTATTAACACAATAATCAAATTGAAACATTTATTAACTTATAGAGTCTATGCAGTGGGACGCTATTTCAATTTATACAAATTTTTTTAATGAATTTCAAGGCGAAAACGGAGGACGTCCCTCACCACCCACCCTAGTGTCCTCACTTACCCCTCAAAATAGGCTCCTCCCACAAATCTAAGAAAACTTTAAAAGTCTTTTATGGGAAAATGGTTTATTATTAAATTATATAAAAAATATGGGGGGTACATTACCGTATGGAATACATAAAAACAAAATAATAAATTAATTTAATGATTAGTTTGGGAGATATAGGGGGAAAACGAAAACCGTCCCGGCTTACTCCAGTCTCCCCTACTCTGTGGTGACAGGGTTTGGCGGTTTACGAGATGAATTTTCGGTCCACTAAGAGGTTTTTGACAAATTCCGTTTTCTCTTGTAATTTGGGCGAAATTACTGTGACTGGAGCTCCTGTATCGATCAGTGCTGTTGCAGTTACTTTTCCACACTTTACTGCTTCCTTGATTAATCTTGTAGGATTCAGGTTGAACACGTACGTTTCCGGGTGGTCCGATTTTTCTTTCAACGTATCTGGAACTGCGAAATTGATGGGAAGATTTCCCTTTGAAGTCGCTCCTCCGGCCGCATCTTTGACCGAATCCTTGTACTGTTCTGATTCTGGATTTTTGAAGCAGTTACGAGCAATCTGTCCTGACTTCTTGCAATAGAAACATTGCGGTTTCCCGTTTACAGTGCGACCTTTTGGCTTAAAAGGTCTCTTTGATTTCACTTGCTCGTTTTTCTCTTTTGAAATTAACTTCTCGCAAGTCTCTTGAATTAACTCACGTATTGTCTTCATAAAATCTGCTTGCTGGTCTGGATAGACCACAGAAAGGTTTGGCAACTGCTCGTGAGGCTTCTGCAACTCCGCTGTCGTATCTTTCCATCCTCGTGTGTCTGACATGAGTGATGCCTCTGTATAGGATTTTGCTAGCGCCAAAAACTCTTCACATGTTTTTGGTTTTAGCGGATAAATTTTTCTGAAAAGCGTTGGTCGAAGTCCTCGAAAAAGATGTTTCAATCGGTGCGTTTCTGACATGTCGGGTCGAGCAGTCTGCAAAGGTTAAGAATTTCGTACTAGGACCTAATGGTTGGCTCGTCCACTCCTTGGGTTCTACTTCTGAGTCTGGTCTCTTGAAAAAGACCGTAGTTATCTGGCTGAAATTCTTTCAAAAACACCGAACGTAGACCGGCTACTGCAGGCGTAGTCAGGTTTCCTCCAGCAGACGGTTGTGCAGCCGTGTATTTCCAGTCATTCGGGAGTCTTTCGCACAGGAACAAATTTCTTTCAGTATCATCCAAGTACAGTATCCTGCACAAAAAGGTTAACACCGATTTGTTTTGAAAAAGCCATCTGTGGGTAGAAAATATGAATAGTTTACCTTTTTAAGGAGAGGTAGGGCGGTTTTGGCGTAAAATCATTATAAGGGGGGTTGGGTAATGTCAGTCCAGACACCTTTTTTTTTGCCAATTATCAAATTGTTAGTGGGTTGTTGGAAACGTTTCCGTCGGCGACGCGGGAGATCCGCGTTCTAGACTTGGATGAGAGAACTGTTTACAAAATTATTGCGTTCACGAAAAAAGTGTAATTGTTTACGAATGAAATAATCATTAATCGTATATAAACACTTTTTTCAAAATTTTAAATATTATATATCTCATCAAAATTTTATTTAATTATATTCATTAGTTAGATTTTTCTGAATACTATTAACGCAAACAAGCTTTGAACGCGGAACTTTCGCGTCGCCGACGGAAACGTATCCAATAAGCCACTAACAATTTAGTAACATATAGCTAGCATACTGATAAAAATAATTTTGTGTTTCCATATGCTACCCGATTACCCGACCCGATAATGACAATAACGAGTAATGGAAAGACTCTATTTTGTATTGCAAAAATAGTTCTACTTAGCCGGGGGGTAGGGGAGTCTACCGATGATATAGTCTACACTTTTTTCCAGACATTTAATACCTAGGGCAAAAAAAAAGTGTCTGGACTGACATTACCTAACCCCCTTTATGAGGATTTTGCGCCAAAACCGCCCTACCTCTCCTTAAAAAGGTAAACTATTCATATTTTCTACCCACAGATGGCTTTTTCAAAATAAATCGGTGTTTACCTTTTTGTGCAGGATACTGTACATACTGAAATTATTTCGTTTGTCAGCATCGCCCCAACCGTTGTGGGTAGAGATCGTTTCGTAGCGCTCTAACCATTGACGAGCGTCTTCCGTTGGGCTACCCCAAAAAATAGGTGGGCTTGTGAATTTTTTTACAGCTGCCATGGCTGCACCTTGAAGTTGCTGCTGATGTCTTGGAGGTTGAAAAAGGTGTTGTCCTATCACAGGAACAACAGGATGCGTGGGCTGACTTGAATCTGCTTCAGAGTCAGATCCTGAATCTGATTGATTTTCAGGGCTGCTGAAACCGCTTTGTTTTATTGCTACTTCACCTGACGTAACTAAGTTTTCAGTAGAGGTTGAGATTTTTGGATCTTGTGTCTTGCCTGTTGCTGTACTCTCACCACCTGACAATACAGATGACAATTCTGGATGCAATCGTCTACTTGGATCGCAAGGGCAACTAGGTAAGCGTGGATTAGGCTTTTTCTGCATCGACTACAACTTAGAGCAGCACAACGTTCGTTAGCAACGGGTAACGAGCTGCGTCTCCACCATTTGTCACACTCGACTTTAAACACTGTAGTTACTTGACCCAGAAAAAGAATACACGGAATACAACGAGTTACACTTTACTCAACGTCTACGCGTCTAGCGGAAGAAGAGCGCCACTAAAGGACATAATCGTTGGTTTTATACTAGCTTGGAATTTACACCCTCTCCCTAAGGTTACCAGATTTTACTGTACTTTCTAAAGCTATTCTGAAACTTCTACTTAATAAGGAGTATTGCCCGATGACATCACAGGCAGTTTTAACATTCGTAACTACAGCGTCGACTGTAGCGTCTTCTAGGAAGAGATAAGCACAACTACTGTTGTCCCGCCGCGACAATATCGAATAAAAATGGAATTTAGGCCATTAAAAAATATAAAATATTTGTACTAAACAGCAATCAAAATGAGATTTTTTGCCGAACAAAAATAAATTACTTATTCGAAATTGTATTCGAAATTATACAATTCCTAAGTTTACCTGATTTTACTGTACTTTCTAAGGCTATTCTGAAACTTCTACTTAATAAGGAGTATTGCCCGATGCCATCACAGGCAGTTTTAGCATTCGTAACTACAGCGTCGACTGTAGCGTCTTCTAGGAAGAGATAAGCACAACTGCTGTTGACCCGCCGCGACAATATCGAATAAAAATGGAATTTAGGCCATAAAAAAATAGAAAATATTTGTACTAAACAGAAATCAAAATGAGATTTTTTGCCGAACAAAAATAAATTACTTATTCGAAATTGTATTCGAAATTATACAATTTGGAGCTACAACGAATAAGAATAACGAATAGGGGAGAACGGGGTCAAACTAGACAAAAAATTTCTTTCCTCTTTATTTAGATTTCTATGTTCTTTTTCTAATATTTATTTTTAGTTAATGGTGCAGCACCTTCTTGGGTAACTCCACAATTTTTTTGTAATTTTTAAGTCTTAAAATAAACGAGTTATAAGGATTTTAATGAAGTCGGGTTTTTTTTAGTTTTTATTTAAATGGCGGGGCGAAACTGGACAGGGACGGTGTGAGATTGGACACTGCAAGTTTTCCTCAGAAGGAGACATAAAATAAATTTTAAATATATATGGGTAGACTGCTTATTCAATATTTTATTCATTCATATTGAAATATTTGCTATAGAAATGAAAAATAGAGAGTTATGTCATTTTTACGAAATAGGGGGCTGAAATGGACAATTTGTAGGCGGGTAGAGTAAAATGGAAGGGCTTAACAGAGTATCGAGTATCGATTTGTAATCGATATCTTATTTTTAGCAGAATGTAAACAAACGGGCGTATATGGCTTCTCCACAAGCACCTCCCACTCCAATATCGAAGTTGTCCGATATGACCCCAAAACTGTGTGTCCAAAATGACCCAACCCGGTGCTATTTAGTATTTCGTTAATAACTTAACACTGGAAAGGCATTAAAATTTAAATTTTTGATCAATCATTAAAGAAATGAATTGGCTATTTCACATATCATTATTTTATTCATTTGTAGTGTTTTTCACTTTAAGGTATATAATATTATAAGGTATATAATATTATAAGTTGTATTTTGTGTAACTTAATACAATGCATCTGAGAAATTCGTAAAAACGCAATGTGTTCTTTTTACCAGACATTGTTACCAGACACACCGAGATGATCTTCGACGGTTGGAAGATCTTCGACTTCTATTTATATCCATTAGATTTAATTGCACGGGTTCCTTTCCTCTTTTTTTTTATAGCCATTGGTCGTTTTTGTGTTTTTCCGGACTCCAACAAGCATAATTCAGTTATCCCACGGCGGAAGATTCCGGTTGGGAGTTGAATGTCAACGGCTCACACACATCCGTCTGCACCTGGGTAGACCTTTGCGACGTGGCCGATACTCCATTCACCACGGCCAAATCCTTTGTTGACTTCGAGGACAATATCGCCCACCTCCAGATTTGGTTGTTTCACCTTCCACTTCTTTCGAGACGCCAACGATTGCAGATACACCGTCTTCCACATATCCCAAAAGAGATTCAGAACTCGTTGAAGATAACGATAGTGTTCTCGAGGTGAAGCGTCATCAAATGATCCAGCTGGTGGGTACGCTGTCGGCGGTCGATTTAGGAAATCATTCGGGGTTAACGGGCGGAAATCCGCCGGATCGGAACTGGCATAAGTCAGCGGTCGGGTGTTCAACAACCCGGCTACTTCATACAATAACGTACGGAGCAAATCTTCGGTCGGATGACGGAAGCTTCTCCTTTCTTGCTCCAAGGCATTGTATAACGCCTTCTTGGTGGAACGAACCAGCGATTCGTGGGCACCTCCGAAGTGGGGTGTTCGAGGTGGTTGGAAGATCCATTGGATGCTGACTTCTTTCATGAAATCTGGAATCGCCTGGGACGCGTACATTCCTTCCACGGCTTCCCGTAGCTCCCTTTCGGCGCCGATTAAGTTAGTCCCGTTATCGGAATGAATGACCTCAGGCTTCCTGTATAAAGAAATGAATTTTCGCAGGGCCAACAGAAAGTCGCTTGTTGATAACGACGGGACGAGTTCCAGGAACATGGCGCGTGTAACCATGCATGTAAACAGCACACCCCAACGCTTGGTCGTTCGGTTCCGGGCAAGGCCAACTTCGAATGGCCCAAATAAGTCGACGGCAGTACGGGTAAATGGGAGAGAGCCGGAATCAAGCCGGGAATCAGGAAGGTCTCCCATCAATTGTTCGCCAGGTTTGGCTCGGTTGCGTCGACAGATGGTACAGTTGCGACGGACTCTTTTCACCGCTTCTCTTCCACTAGTAAGCCAAAAATGTTGACGGATGTAACAAAGTAAAAAGTCCGTTCCAACGTGTTTGAGATGTTCGTGGAAGGCGCGGACGATCATTTCGGCAAACGGATGACTTCCAGGAAGAAGGGGAGAATGCAACTGGTCGTACGGTAACTTCGCGCGTTCGGCACGTCCTCCAAGTCGCAACACACCATCAGAACCTAAAATAGGGGCCAAAGCCAGCAAGCTAGATGTGGAATGAAGCTGCTTCCCCTTTTTGAATCGGCGCAATTCCTCTTCATAAACTTCGGATTGGCACAACCGGACCAGCTCAAGGTATTTTTCATCCAATTTGGAAAGCGCTGGAACATCTTCGGGTCCAATGTGGATATCATTCCACCGGTCTGCAGATTTCTTCACCACCGCAGTATAGGAACGACTCGGGCGGATTTCCTCTTTTACCGCCATCCACGGAAGATCGGGTGGCCAATGGTCTTCAAACTGAAGTAAAAAATTCAGCCCATTCAACCAGACGGGCGGGATGGGCTGTTCGTCCAGGGAAGAGCGGGTAGCCAAGTCAGCTGGGTTTAACTTTCCCGGAATGAATCGCCATTCTTCCGGTTAGGTGATGGTCTGGATCTCACCTATCCGATTACTAACGAATATTTGGTAATAGGCTGCCGTGGCCCGAATCCAATTTCGGACGGTGCTGCTTAGGGTGTCCCATTTTTAACGAATTTTTGAATTTCGTCTTGGGGAACGAGATCGGGGTGTGTTATGACCCTAGAAAAGAGCTAATTTTTTTTTCTAAAAAAAAAATTAAATTTAGGGGTGCCCCGGAGCAAAAAACCTTAAAAAAAGTCAAAAAACGTCAAAATTCACCATTAATTTTTAAATAACGGCTCTGCATTTTAATGAAAAAATTCGGGGTTTACATGAATCGTACCTATTACACAACCGAATATTTCGGTAAAAAAAAAAATTTAAATAACAAAATTTAAGGGTGCCCCAGGGGCAAAACAAGATTTTATTATACTCTTATACGCTTTTTCACAGATAGAGATTTATATTTTGCACAAGTCTTGTTTTCTTCCATTCAAGTTGATTTCTTGACGATGTTTTTCGATTACTTGAAGAAGATATTGTTGTTGCTCTTCATTATCAACTATGTCTTTGAAATCACTTATCATTTTCACCCCTCTTTCGGCACTATCATTGACAACTTCTAAGCCGCAGACAAATGCTTTGAGATCTCTATAATCTTCAAATAATTCCCAGTCCATTGAAGGAAACTGCATCCATTCAATTTGTTTGTTAGAGCAGCGAAGAAGGTCAAAGATAAGCCAAGACCGTGGTCCAATCAGATCAATTAAGTTGGGAATACTTGTCGAATCAAACTGAGGCATTTTTGGTTTTGTTGGAGAAAATGATGTAGGGCGGGGAGTATTCTTGAGCTTTTTCACCATTAAGGTTTTCCAGAAATGAGACAGGCCTTCATCGAAAAGGGCCAACACAACAAGTTCTTCAGATAAGTACCACAGATGGTTGTGACATGATGCAATAGCGGCTTCGGCGACGTCTTTCTCAACATCGCGATAGCGATACATTTCACAGATGAATTGTAAATCAACTACAGGTGCGCAGGCAGCTAAAATAAATATTAATTGTTGGAAAACAAATATTCGAAAGTTGTATCTGCAGTAATTTTTTCGTATACCGAGCCGCGAACGTAGGAAAGCAATACTATGAAACAGTACTATATAATCCGATAGTTTCTTCAATTGATTAAGTTCCTCCTGACTCATCTTAAATCTTTCCGACATCAATTGCATTTTTAGGGCATAAATCGCAATATGCATGAAACGTGCTCTATGATGAGCTCCTGGTTTTCGCAAATGAAAAATTCTTGGCGGGGGCACTTTCCCTCCTAGATAAACGACGGTGAGTTCAATCAGCTCCCTGTAATCTTCTCTTGGGAAACTGCAGGCCATTAGATGGTTTTCGCCCCATTTTAAAACCTTGCTAGCTTGTTGGAAAGTGTCACTTTCTTCGTCACCGTCCCATTCAAACAGGCAAAGACCTTCCGTGCCACGATCTAAATCATTCCAATCTTGCTGAAACCTAAAGCGTAAAGCATACTATAGCATTACATTTAAACCAAATTACAATTAAAAATTACCGTTTCATAAGTGGCTCAATCGGAGAATTGGCCTCGCCAATTACTGCGGCCCAAACATGTTTTACGTGCAACTCGTATATGTGGTGGCGACATGCCAACCACATAATGGCCCTTCCCAGTTCTTTTTCGAGAAGAGTTGCGCATCCTCGATGAATACCGGTGTTCGAAGCAGTGGTATCAAATACCAGACCAATTACGCTCTCAGTTATTTTCCAAGTAGACAGCAAATCAGAAACGGCATTCTTCTGAGACAAACCCGTCGAATCTGAAATGATAGGGACACCGAGTAACTTTGGAGTGTCTAAATATGGTTTTCCACTAACAAGAATTGATACTCTTTCATTCGATTGTCCTTGCTGTTTCACAATCAGTTTTGAGTCCCAATGGACCACTACAAACGGAGGCTTGTTTTTCATCCAGTCGTTATATATTTCCTTTGCCGCTTCCTCTCGTTTTCTCTTTCTTTGCCGATGTGCAGTTGATTTCGATATTGAAATATCCGAGAGGTTTCCTCCTCCAAGAGTGATAATTTTGCTTGCGATGGCCAATTGACTTCTGATACTGATTTGACATCTATCTGTAACCATTGATGTATCTTTGAGCAAGGTTCGAACAGGTATTTCAATCGATACAGAGGACTGACGAGGAGTAGAAGTTCTAGTTGGTAAAACAAACTCGTCTATTGACTCATCTTCAGAAAAACTGCTGTCGGAGCTCTGCTCAAGCGCTTTTTCAATTTCGGCGTCGTTTGAAATTCTTCTTCGGGCTAATTGTCTTTTCTCCAACTGAATAGATTTCTGATCTGGCCCGGCCATAAATCCAACTTGAGGACACATTCTTTGATTGACGAGAAATTCATAATCATCCTTCCATCCTGGTTGACGCGATGTTTTTAGTTGTAGAAAGGCATCCGGTGCCGAAATATCAAATAGAGTCTCTATATTTTCAATAAATGCTTTCACTCTCTTACTATTCTTTCTTCTTTTTGTTTCTAACTTTTTAATGGCTTTCCAACTATTTACAAGGGTTACCAAACAATCAATACAGTCTCTGTCTTCTTTAATGGGAATATTTGCTTTTTTCCAGATGATTTTCAACTCTTCAAAAATTGATTTGCACATGTCTCTTGTTGACTGTGATCCACTGGGATTTTGCTGACTGAAGTGCAAGTATCTTTTCAGAATAACAGATTTTAATGGCAAGCGAACACGTGTAGCTAAATTTTCAACTTCACTTTTCCCGATTACCCAATGGGTAGAATGTGATCGAATATTTTCACGTTTTTTTGACACTGTTTGTGTTGAAATCTGCTCTCTAACTGTCACACTTACTGTTTTTCCTGAACGCAGTTGATATAATTCGTGCATTTTTGATAAAACACACGGAAACTGAAGTAAGAGACTATTGCGAACGTCTTTACACAGAAAAAAGTCCAAAAAACTAAATGTCAAACGAGTGCGACGTTGTCAACTCATTAAATCACTGACGGGGCACCCTTAAATTTTGTTATTTAAAATTTTTTTTTTACCAAAATATTCGGTTGTGTAATAGGTACGATTCATGTAAACCCCGAATTTTTTCATTAAAATGCAGAGCCGTTATTTAAAAATTAATGGTGAATTTTGACGTTTTTTGACTTTTTTTAAGGTTTTTGTCCTGGGGCACCCCTAAATTTAATTTTTTTTTTAGAAAAAAAAAATTAGCTCTTTTCTAGGGTCATAACACACCCCGATCTCGTTCCCCAAGACGAAATTCAAAAATTCGTTAAAAATGGGACACCCTATTGCTGCTATCTGTCCAGAGCTTCCGTCACCGGATTTTCGGTTCAAGAGTCGAGTGAACGGTCCGGAGGAGTCGAGCGCCCAACAGAGCGGCATTCAGCTCGAGTTTGGGAATGGAAATCGTCTTCTTCGGGCTGAGTTTGTTTGCTGCTCGCCTTGGTAGTCAGAAAGGCAAATCTGAAAAAGGTGAGTCCAAAAAGGCAATTGCCTTTTTGGTCAGGCCAGTTGCGTTTCTGGCAGTTGCCTTTCTCTTTTTTGGGCTCTGAAAAGAACCGAGTGGGCCGAGATCCAAGTGGGCCGAGATCCAGGTGGGCCGAGATCCAGGTGGGCCGAGTTCCAGGTGGGCCGAGATCCAGGTGGGCCGAGATCCGGGTGGGACGAGATACAGGTGGGCCGAGATCCAGGTAGGCCGAGTTCCAGGTGGGCCGAGACTCAGCAGACATCCGTCTCGTGGCAGCTCTCAGTGAAGAATGGTACCTCTCGGCCTACCAGAGGGCGCTTATAAAGGTCCGGACGGCTAGGGCTCCACCCAGGGCCGAGATCCGACTGGGCCGAGATTCAGATAGGTGGGCCGAGATCCAGGTGGGCCGAGATTCAGTCAGGTGGGCCGAGATCCGACTGGGCCGAGATTCAGTCAGGTGGGCCGAGATCTGACTGGGCCGAGATTCAGTCCGGTGGGCCGAGATATTTTAAAGGACACAGTCACACTTCGGTTAGCGAACTCTTTTCTCAATTTGGTTGGTGGCCCTAAAAAGGGCCGTTGTCATATAAGAACCTGAAAAACTGAAAAACAAATTAATCATCTTCTTCGGAATCAATGAATGCAATGTTGGCCGGAAAGTTGTTTAAATTGCACCGTACTATATCTACAATTCGTTCTAAAAGTTGAAATGGAGTAATTTTATGCATGTTATGAACCCTCCATTTCTCGTATTCTCCCCACTCTGCACTCAATCTCTCATCTTTCAATTTCTGAGCGGCACACTGATTTTTATTCGAATTACCATAACTGACTAAGTCTTCGGCAAGCAAAAGCTTCTCCTGTTCCTTAAACAAAAATTCTGAAAGTTTGTATACCGTCATTTTATGTACCTCTCCTCGGATTCTCCATCGGTTGTGCGTACCCTCCGCCTCGTTGTTTGTCCTCTTCGTTCGGTTGTAGACAGACCATTTCGTGGTTTGCCAGTAGGTGTTTTCTCCAATCCAATTTTTTTCTAAATATGACAATTAACCAGATAGAGAAGGTGGAGCCATTGAAACTATTTCTAAAAATACTTGCCGGATTTCAGAATGGTGTAAGTAGCAAAGACAAAGAGTAAGTTGAACGACGCGTCGAATTTCGGGATCCGTCTGGTACGCGACCGACAAATTCTCTTTGTCTTTCAATCTTCTCATTTCCGCTTGGATTTGATGGAAAGAACAGCCCCAATGTTGCACCTCCGGAAAGACTCGTGCAACAGCCTTCCAAAGCGCCTTCTCGTAATCTGAAGTAAATTGTTTAATAGCAGGTGCATGTAATTTTGATTTTATAAATTCCAAAACTGCCACATAGTCAGCCTCCTTTCTTCTAGTCATGGCAACATGTAAAAGAGGGACTGACTTGTTTTCCCCACCCTCCCCCAAAATAGTACCATGAATTGACCATAATTGTTTAAAAGGAAGAGCTATAATATCAAAAGTCCCATCCCCCATCCAAAGCTTAATATTTGCAAGATGTCTAAGTTGAAGTGGAGTAGCAAAAAGTAAATGTCTACATAAAACCCCTACAAGTTCTACTTCTACGGCACCCAAGTAAAAATTTGGCGGAAAGCCTGACAAATCAATAGTAAAGAAAGGATTATCCTTTGCTGGAGCTGGTGGTCTGGCGCTTTCCCGGCATCGGTTGACTTGACGTACGCAGTTCAGAAGATTCGGGAGACTATCCGCGGGAACAGAACCTTTATAATAAGAAAGGAAAAATGATTAAAAGTTAAAACTTGTATAAAAATCTTCAGTTACCTTGAAGTTTGAGGATCCTTTCCTCGCAGATTTTTTTGGCAGGTTTGAACTTGTGAACAAGTCCTTCCTTCTTGGCTTCGTTCCGTACATCAATCACTTCAGCGGTCTTGATATTTGGTGGATGGTTGTGTGGATTTTCTTCAGAATGGGGCAAGAAGGTGAAATCACTCGCTTGTGCTGGCCCATCTCTCTTTAATTGCCTAACCTTGATATGGAAGTTTAAAAATAAACAATAAAAAAATAATTACATCTTCTAAAATGGTAAAGTTTAAGGAATAAATTACCTTTGCAAGACAGCCTATCTTCTTTAACCGCGACGTGCATCTCTAGGTTACAGATTTCGGTCCTTTGCTGTACCTAAATCCAAGACCGTCAAAAAGAATATCACTTTTTTTGTTAGAACATTTGTCATGAAAGGTGTATTTGAGTTTTTGTAGAGGACGATCAGGGGTCCTATTGATGGGAACCTCTACAGCATCATATGTTGGACGATCTCTTGGTGGCGAAACAGTTGGAGAATGATGCCATTCAATCGCTGCTGCGCCTGGAGAAAACACAGCAACAGCACCATCAACACTAGTGCTCGAATTCAAATTTGGATTAAACAAAATCATTTCACTATTAGCGGGCGAAAAATTATTGAATTCGGGTGGGGGGGGAATAAGCAAAGATACATCATTTAAAATTTCGTTATAAGAAGGATAAGGAGGTGGCGGTGGCGTAAGATCCAACTCGAACCCTAAATCAAAAGCTAAATGGCTTGGTGACAACGGGGGAGGTGGCGGGGGGAAAGAAATATCAGCAGAATCTGGAATAAAACCATTAGTACAGGTAGGAATAGCCGGAGACAGATTAGGAAAAACAATTCCTGCATTAATAGGCATCACGGCTTCTGAAACAGAATCATTAGTTACATTTGTCGATATTTTGTTCCGCGATGAAAGATCATCTATGTATTCCTGTAAATTAAAATTATTAGCAGCAACAGGAGTTGCCTCAGTCCCACTCACCTGTAAATCATTAATATGGTTAGTCACATCAATAGCTAAATTGGAAAAATCATTAAACACAGAAGTCGAATGCGACGTTGTCAAAAAAGAATCATGGAAAGCATTGAAAGACGGAACATCGTACACAAGAGTAGGAAAACCATGAAAAGGAGAAGCAGCAGAAGGACTTTTAACTAAAGGTGAAAAAGAACCGCCTGTTTGTGGAACTGGAATACAATCAAAGCACACGAAAGCAGTCTTCAACAATAAAACAGAATTTTCCTTCCAGTCCTTTGTAGAAATTCCGCTACACAAAACACGGTGAAATCTATTCTTACAAGAACTACATTCCACTTTTTGCTGCTTGACACGGATTTCTAAGCGACACTTAAAGCAAGCAAGTAGTGAAGCCATTGCAAAAACAGTAAGAAATAAGCGATTATGAGAGAGAGTATAGAACTTGGCAGGTGAACTGTCAGAGATCGAATGACTTGCTGCAGGAAAGGAACAGAATATATAGTTCCTCCTTCCGACCGGACTCGCTCTTCCGTCCGGACTCGCTCTTCCTCCAACGACGGAGGTAACACCAAGGTCTTTCACCTTGTTTAGACTTCCAGCTGTAAAGGGTGCCGTAGGGTGTTCCGTTTTACAGAAATTTTCGAATTTTGATGACGCTCTTCTATTTTGGGGTGTTCATAGCAATAAAAAAAATTGTTAAAAAAAATGGCGACGATCAAAAAAAAATTAGACCCCTCAGCGGGAAAAAAACGTGAAAAAGCGTGAAAAAACGCATTTTAAATTCTATATCTCATTATACCGATACAATTTTTATAGTGCTCATCAATAATATTAATTAACACTATATTTTCTACTCATATAAAAAATTTGATTAAGATTAAGCTACATTTAGACATCTCAGAAGTTATTTTTGTGAACTGCGCAACCCTGGTTATGTATATTTCTTCCTATCTGACAGTTTAATCCGGCATTACTAGTTTTGCTTTTACTGTGTTTTACTCTTGTGCGAATTAATTGAACTGTGTGGCGTGAAACTAATATAACTACAAAAATGGTGAAAGCAGTTCGTGTAAATAGAAATAAAGAAGACTGGCTACTTGGTAAAGCGTGCGATAAAAGTTTAGCTATTGGCTCACGACTTCCATTGCAACTGAAAGTCATGCGTAGGTTTCTTTCTTTAAGGCTGTTGGATGTTAACAAGCCGACTAAACAAATATTCAGAGTGATTCTTGATGAGCTTAAAGAAATCTGGGGAAGAGCAGCCATTCCCATCAAAGTTGACAGAAACTGTTTACGACAACTCCTCAAAATCCACCAAGATTGGTTTGCCATTACCAAAATTAAGATTGATTCAAGACAGACTGTTAATTCAAAGAAGCATATTGCAAATTTTAAGACACGAATGAATACTTTGTGCGATCTGACACCAAGTGATGTAGAAAACAAACTGAAGGCATCAAGAAAAACGTACTGGAAAGAAGATTTTATGTTCTTAATAGGACAAAGAGAGTATCCACAGCGTGGTCGTATGGCCAATGTTGACCGAAACGAAGCTCAAAGAGCAAATATTCAATCACTGAGAAGTTCACGAACAAATACACCTTCGTTGCCCGCATCAAATGAAACATACGATGAATCAATATCTGTCGGCAGCAATGAATCAGAGGACTTATCGCAGTTTTCCAGTGATGAAGAATATTATGAACCTCGCAGAACCCCACGTCCATCTTCGGTAATATTAGAAATCCCTGCCAAAAATCTTACCAAAGCAACAGGCCAGGTAGCAGATAGCAGAGATCTTAGTTTACGTGACCATTTGACGATCCAATCTGCTTTGGTTGCTGCTGGAGGTGGCAATATCAATGATCTTTCGATGTCCCTCACCACAGTTCACCGACAAAGACAGCAGTTAAGGAAAGAAATATCGGATGGTATCAAAGAAAGTTTTATTCCACCATCGTCCATTCTAATCCACTGGGACTCTAAGCTCATCAAGTATATTAAATTGATCCGAGAGATTACATGTCTTTCTTAATAAAAATTCTTTGTTCACTAGATATCTAACTGGAAAAGTAGACGATCGCGTTGCGATCCTAATAAGTGGAAAACCTGATCTTGAAAACCCTAAATTACTGGGCATTCCAGTGATAGCGAATTCTACTGGGGAAGCTCAACACAACGCCGTCATTGATTTACTTAGAGAGTGGAAGGTTTTTGACAAAGTTGTTGGTTTGGTGTTTGACACTACGGCCAGTAACACCGGTCGCTTGAAGGGAAGTGCCACTAGTATTGAAAAAACACTTGGTCGAGCAGTATTATGGTTTGCATGTAGACATCACGTTTACGAAATACATGTCAAACATGTATCTGATTCGGTAATGGGAAAGCGAAACAGCCCATCAGAAGCGCTGTTCGTCCGGTTTCAAAAGGATTGGAAAGACTTTGATCAAGAACAAAGTGTAAGTTGGTTCCTCCTTACAATAAGTGAATGAAAATGAATAAGTATTGAACACCTTTTCTTTTATCCTTCAGAATCTGGTGCTCTTTGATTGGGAGGTAAATGATGATCTGATAAACGTTGGGCATCAAGTACTTGAATGGGCAACGGGATGTCTTGCGTCCAAAACATTTCCTCGCGAGGACTATCGTGAATTAGTTCAACTTACAGTTTTATTTTTGGGCGGAACTGTCCCTGACTTTCGATTCAGAAAACCAGGTTCGCTACTTTCATTATTTCAACGGAAACGGTCTAATCCATCATATTCTTTACTTGTATTCTGAATAATAGGTGCGCACCACCATGCCCGTTTTATGGCTTATTCGATATATTTTCTCAAAATGCAACTTCTTTCTTATCAATTTGAAATGAGCCACGAGGAATCAAAAGCTGTAAAGGAGATGTCAATATTCATTGCGCTTTTTCACAGCGAAGCGTTTTTAAAATCCAGGCTGTCCACAATCTCACCAGCAGTGGATTTGAAATACTTGTCTTTAATGCAACTGTACAAACAAGAAAATCTGGCAGCTGCTACCGTTGCGATAAAGTCTGTGCATAATCATTTATGGTACTTAACTGAAGAAGCAGTGGTACTATCTATTTTTGACAGCGAACTTGATTCTGCTCTAAGACAGCGTTTGGTTGAAAAGCTGCTAACGATCCCTCGTCCTAAATCGTACGCCCCCGGGAAACCGAAATTTCCCAAAATAAATAGCGCCGGAACGATTATCGATTACCCAAATCAATTGACAACTTTCCTCGGGCCTCGTAGCTGGTTGTTATTCTCTTTGCTGAATTTAGGTGATGAATGCTTTGATTGGATGTATACACCAGTGGATTCTTGGAAAAATATGGCTGGGTATAAAAAAATTGAAAAGATTGTGCGTTCATTTGAAGTTGTAAATGACTGCGCTGAGAGGGCGATAAAATTGATTTCAGACTTTAAAGATACGGTGGTAAAAGTAACTGACCAAGAGTATTTATTCCAGGTGATAGAAGATCACAGAACACACTTCACATCGTTCAATAAATCTAGTTTGAAAAACCTTTGAATTGTTGTATCACTGAACGAAAATAATACAATTTCTTTTACAATAATAACTTCTGAGATGTCTAAATGTAGCTTAATCTTAATCAAATTTTTTATATGAGTAGAAAATATAGTGTTAATTAATATTATTGATGAGCACTATAAAAATTGTATCGGTATAATGAGATATAGAATTTAAAATGCGTTTTTTCACGCTTTTTCACGTTTTTTTCCCGCTGAGGGGTCTAATTTTTTTTTTATCGTCGCCATTTTTTTTAACAATTTTTTTTATTGCTATGAACACCCCAAAATAGAAGAGCGTCATCAAAATTCGAAAATTTCTGTAAAACGGAACACCCTAGGGTGCCGCGTGTAAGGTTGTCATAATCCTCTAGGGTGATCTTCGGCGGCTGCGAGTGTGGCCAAGGTCGCAACCAAAGACCAGAAGGAAGACCACGCCCTCGACCTAGGCTGATTCAAACTATATAAACGGAACACTTTCACTGCACACCAAACACTTTTCGAACATCATTTAACTAACATGGACTGTCTGAGCTGCAGCATCAAATTTAAATCCAGAGAGCAGAAATTGCAGTGCATTAAGTGCAAAAAATGGCAGCACCGTCGATGCGTTACTTGTAAGTTTTTTGCATTTCTTTTTGTTTCTCTCCTTCGCTAAATGCGTTACATTGTTTGTTACATTTTTTGTTAAATTGTTTGATAAATTGTTTGTTAAATTGTTTGTTAACTTGTGTTGAATATTTAATTACCTATGCAGGGAAGGATACAGCAGACTACAGGCGCATCAAGCGTTGCTACATTTTTAAATGTTCCATTTGCACTTTGCAAAATATTGAAAATGAGCTTCCTTCTGAGTCTGGTGCTAAAAATTTCATCTCCTCTGAAAAAATCGTTAGCGAAGAGAACACTACGGAGAAAGTAAATTCTTCTCCTCAGTATACTCCAGTCATTTTCGTCCCTCCACCATTGATATCACCTATTTCATCACCCATTTATGTCCCCCCTCACATGATGTCACCTTTGTCTTCTCCATTTTTTGGTTTTGCACCATCAGAAGAACAATGTTCTGGAGCTGGAGAAGAAAGGTAGATAATTTTATTTTAATCAATTTTGTTGTTAACATGATAAACCTTACCCTTTAATGTTTTTGTATAGGTCAAACATCGATCCAGAATCTTCTCTAGCAGTTGACAATATACAGATTGAGCCATCAGAACAGCAAGGTTCTCCATCTTCGGAAACTGAGGGAGAAAGGTAGATAATTTAATTTTAATCAATTTTTTTGTTAACATGATAAACCTTACCCTTTAATGTTTTTGTATAGGTCAAACATCGATCCTGAACCTGCAGCTTCCCAGCCGTTGCAGAAGAAATTTAAGATTGTTGAGAGTGGCTCTATGAAGAAATCCAATATTTTGCTCGATGGCTCGGGGTTCCGTTACGGAGTCAAACGCAAAAATCAAAGCGGTGTTACTTGGCGATGCAATTTTCGAGGCTTGAAGGGGAAGAAGTCATGCACTGCGACTGTGAAGGAAGTAAATGGACGATTTATCGAAGGACCAGCTGCGCATAGCCATTAGGATTATTGCCATATTCATGTTGTATCCAATAAATTGTCATAATTACACTGTGTTTAACCTCGACTTATACTTTGACTTATATTTTAAATTGCCAGTGTTAAAACCAGTGTTGCCAACTAATTTTTGGCGCTACCTCTATACCCGCGCAACATCCCTTCCTCTTTGCTAGTTATATTATAACAGGAATTGAACAGGAGTTGAACTATTAATCAGTCATGAGTGAATCAATTAAAAATACTTACTCGTAACACCACTAGCAATGACAACAAGTGAGATTCAAGAATGCTATAGCCTACATGGCTTGCTAGACGACAGATTCATGATGTAAGAATATCTACCAGGGAGAACATGCAAAACTCAAGTTGAACTATTAATCAGTCATGAGTGAATCAATTATAAGAAAACTTACTGAAACAGCAATTGGCTTGAGTGAAAGTGACATTCTAGCATGCCCATTGCTAGGCTATATATCACTTAGACAAAAGTGTTACGATGAGGTAATATACCAGGGACTAAATTCAAACATTGAGTTGAACAATCCATCAGATATATTAAACCAATTAGAAAGAAATACTTACTGAAATATCAAAAGCAATTAGTGAAATATAACATGCGAAATTGCCAATCACTTGTTGTGTGTCACGATAAAATTGTATGTACAGTATCCTGCTAGATGAAACTTGGACTAAATGGAAACTTGGATTGAAACTTGGACAGCCGCTAGGGGTTCTACACAGAATACTCGTAAGAACCACCTAGCGGCTGTCCGCCACGGCTCTCTATAGCTCCGCCAAAATTTTTTTGACGATATCCCGCCCAGTCGGATCTCGGCCCACCGGACTGAATCTCGGCCCACCCGGATCTCGGCCCACCGGACTAAATCTCGGCCCACCTATCTGAATCTCGGCCCAGTCGGATCTCGGCCCACCTATCTGAATCTCGGCCCACCCGGATCTCAGCCCACCTGACTGAATCTCGGCCCAGTCGGATCTTGGCCCACCTGAATGAATCTCGGCCCACCCCAATCTCGGCCCACAATTAGGCGGAGCCTAAAGATAGCCGTGCAGATGGCGTTGTAGTTATCTCGGCCCACCACTGGGTGGAGCTCAAGCCGTCCGGACCTTTATAAGCGCCCTCTGGTAGGCAAAGAGGTACCATTCTTCACTGAGAGCTGCCACGAGACGGATGTCTGCTGAACCTCGACCCACCCGGATCTCGGCCCACCTGGATCTCGGCCCACCTGGATCTCGGCCCACCTGGATCTCGGCCCACCTGGAACTCGGCCTACCTGGATCTCGGCCCACCTGGATCTCGGCCCACTCGGTTCTTTTCAGAGCCAACCAAAAAGGCAACTGGCCTTACCAAAAAGGCAATTGCCTTTTTGGACTTGCCTTCCGGAAGAGTTGCCTTTCCGTCTATAATCCGCTGCTCGTACCTGTCGGACCAAAACGCGGCCGTTGGAGTAGTGAACACGGAGATAAATCACTGCAGCATAAGCCTCTTCTGAAGCATCGCAAAATTTGTGCAGCTCCGCATCGACGATCTGGTCTTCTTCCGGAAATAAACATCGTGGCATCTTCAACATATTCAGTTGTTCCAAAGCGAGGAACCAGCTACGCCACCAAATCTCGTCGTCTCCGGTAATTTCGTCGCTCCAGTCAAGTCCCTTGAGGCCTAATGCTCTTAGACGAATCTTGGCCTTGACGACTAACGGTGAAGCAGTTCCCAGCGGGTCGAACACGCCGGCTACCTTGCTGACAAGACTCACGCGGGTTAGGACTGCATCGGATGATCCGGCGACTCTGAATCCTAAAGTGTCGAAATTGGTGTCCCAGATGATGCCAAGAACATTTTCTGTGCTCTCACTGGTGAGTGGATGGGCAGAAGGTATAGTTGTTACCGCTCGGTCGGTCTTCACCACCTCCTGTATAAATTCCGGCGAATTTGAAATCCATCCTTGGAGCTTGAGATCGGCAGCGGACAAGGAGTTCATGACTGTGACGGCTTCTTCAACTACTTCAGTAACGGATGGGGCAGATCCAAAATAGTCGTCTACATACATTTTCTCTTCGACGGCACGAATCACCTTGTCTGGTACTCCGGTGTCCTTCAAGATGCGACGCACTGCAAAAATGGCCACGAATGGCGAACAGCTGGCTCCGAAAGGAAGTCGATCCATCCGGCAAACAATTGGTTCGATGTCGTCTTTCTCCTGCCATAGGAAACAAAAATAATCGCGGTCTTCGATGGAAAGCCGGAAGCGGCTGAACATGGCTTCAATATCGGAGGCCCATGCAATAGCTCCTTCTTGAAAGAGAGTGATGACGGCTGCTAAAGATGGTTGAAGAGCTGGACCACTGATTATGGAATCATTGAGACATTTTCCTTTGAATGAAGCGGCTGCGTCGTAGACCACACGAAGCTTCTTTCCTTTGTAAACTCCATGATGAGCTAAAAAGTATTTTGCAGTTGCTGGGTCGGAAACGCGAGAAGCATAGCCTTGGTCGAAATACTTCTGAACGGCTGCTCGGTAATCTTCTTCGAATTCTGGATGGCATTTGAATCGATTCAGCATACTCCGGAACCTATTTTCGGCCATTGAACGATTGTTGGCCAAGTCGGGTTCGCCTTCTCGCCATATGATCGGCACTTCATATCCGACTACCAATCTCCTGGTTTTCTCTTGGACGATCGCGAGAGCGCGTTTGTTCTCGGGCGACACACAACCGACTTGATGCTCCGTTCCATAATCTTCTGTGTCGCAAAATCGGCGCATTTCAGTTGCGAGGTTGGCTAAGGAAGTCAATCCGGAAATCTTGCAGCTACGGGCCGAAGCAGAATTTACTCGTCCATTTATAACTCCTCTCACCCCTAGTAGAACATGATATCTTTTAGATATCTCTTAGATATCCACATCACTTGCATCTATTTTACTTTATCTAAGATATGTCTAAGATAGCTTATAGATATATATAACTAAATATATTTCAAGGTATCTTGCACATAGACATAAGATATGTTTATAAACACGTACGTACGGCATCAAAAATTTTGGTTTTGTATTTTGTCGCTTACGACGATGCGCTGAATTAATATAGGAGGGAACGCTACGGATTAAACACAATAAATAAAAATATAATATACCGTTTAATCAATGCAGATATATTGTTTAGATATGACACACGTTTGATACATGTTTGAAATGTTATTAAAAGTATAAGACACGAACAGCTTATAGATCGGTTCCGGATTTGATGGCTTGAAGTATTTTATCCATGTATTATGCACCCTTCGTTCTGTTTCCTTTCTCGCGGTTTCAATAGCAGACGCAATCTAGTTTGATGCATTTCATTATTCTAACAAGGTTGTAAAGTATAATTTAAACTAATAATAAAATTTCAGATGCTTAAGATGAGCGCAAAAACACTGTGATAATGTTAATAAAAAATATCATTATTTTTTAAATATAAAAAAACCTTTTTTAGTGGTATTATTGAAATGCAGTATAAAGGGCAACTGAAAGCATTATGATATCGATCATCTTCAATCGGACGGGACATACAGTACCCTCCCAAAATAATCAACACTTCCCCGTTTTTCGCCCTTTATAACATGGGCTCTTATGGAGAAACGTCTCCTTAGTTTTTATTTTTTTACTCATTTCCCCTTAGAGTTAAATTTTAAAAAAAATTCAACTTACTCATTGATGAGTTTGCTTTAGAATGATGTGTGGCGCAATAATATAACGGTAATCCCCTGAACGGTTTTTATGCGTTCAGGTGTTGATAATTTTTCCTTTTCCCCGGTTTGCGCCGCCATTAATTTAGTACTGGTTACCCCAAAAAAACCCTTTTTTTATTTTATTCATAGCTGTTTAACGGAGAATCACACTAACTTCTAGTTTGATTCGTCGTAATCAGCGTAAGTTAAATTTTTTATTCTTATAATTAAATATTTTTTTAGTTACATTAACCCCATTCTAAAAATACTTAAATAGGGGCAAAATTTTTTTTCAGATTAACATGGAGGTTATGTATGGGTAACTCGGGTAGAGATTACCTTTGTTCCCACTAGAGGCGCATGTTACAGCGCTCTTTATATTTCTATTCCCTCCCATAATTATATTTTCCTTGAATGCCATATTCAAGGCAGTGACGTTTGCTGGGCTATTTGCTATAGCTGTTTTGTTTTGGTTTTTTAAATTTAAAACAGCTTGTTTTATACAAACAACAGCCGTGTACCACAAAAACATTTCGTTTTAAAGTAAGGAATTTGTATTTATACTATTGTGATGCATAGCTAACACATTTTTTCATTTCAGGTGACCCATAATTTTATAATTTGTTTTTCAGGATTACGGAACCTTTTTTTTCAAACAATACTACAAGTATATTGCCATTTTCTGACAAACAGTATTTGGTACGATAATGAACAAACAACAAATATCCTAGTACTTTAACAGTATTTGTCTGAACACATTCTAGTCTTCGTTGGAAAATGTTTTATCAGAACAACGTAATTATAGCCATCTCCTTTTACTCACAAACATTGTATTTTCAGGGAAAATTAATATAACGGTTCAGTTTGTCTGCAAAGCGAACTCAAGTTATTCACTAATCCAGTCACCGCTGTTCTTAACAACATCGTTCAGTTTTGTAGGAAAAGCTTTCAATTCTTGAGAGACAAATTCTTCGTTCACTTCATCAGACCACATTATAGACAATTCATTCCATAATTGAGTATTTTATTGCAATTGGAATTATACGTTCATTAATTTTAGCAGCAATAATTCTCCAGACTTTTTCAAGCGGCATGTGGTCTCCAAAATTTCTAGGCCACTCATCTAAAACAAGTATATTAGACTTGTTTTTTAGCCAATGTTTGACAGCCCTTGCCGTATGCACAGGATAGTGGTCGTGAATAACTATTAATTGTGATACGTTGGAGAATTGATCCATTGCTGTTGGGTATACAAATGTCTGCAAGAACCCAATGTAGCTGTTCGTGTTAATTCTTCCATCTATTTCTTGGACAACGTTAGGAACACTTGAACCAAATGTTGCCCAAATAGAAACTGAATTTTGGATATTCAATCTTTCAGTTCCTTGATGCAAAGAGACTATTCCTTCTTCGTTATAACTGTTAATGAAATAATTTTTTGTGAGAACAATATGAAATAACCACAATTGACTATTGTTACTTACCAAAATCTTGCCTCGTCAGAGAAACAGACAGAGCGCCAAAATGATACAGGCTTAGATCTATATTTTTCCGCAAATTGAAGTCTACACTGTTTTTCTGATCCATTTAGTTCCCGTCTTAACATTTCTAAAGAATGTGTTTTTTGCGTGTAATGCAATGAAGATCTGAGCAAAGAATGAAGGGTTTGATACGACTGCGGATTATTTTCTGCAAATTTTTTTAAATTCCATTGCCGAAGATAGCCAATTAGAGATCTTTATTTTCTCTACCCTTCGCCCGATTCACCGTGAGACCGGAAAACCTTGCAGCTTCTCACGTTGCGACAGCCCTACGGCATTTACAGAATCTCAATGCAATACACGGACAGTTTTTCAGTTTGATATTTGAACTCTAACAATAGCGTTATGGCACCGCGTATTTCTCAGATCACTCGGGAAGCAATAATTGAATATTCAAAAAATTATTCATTAAGAGAAATTGCCAATTAACAAACTGTCATTACAGTAGTGTTCGTAATATATTGCGTAGCTTTAAAAACAAAGTTATTTCGCCAAAACGAGTAGGGAGACGGCGATTGTTAAGTGCAAGTGATGATCGTCACATAAAATTAATTGCTAAGCGTAATAGACGAAAAACACTGCCAGAGATAACGAATGAATTCAATTACGGAAATGCAATTATTGTAAGCAACTCGACGATACGTCGTTCTTTACAAAGAAATGACCTAAATGGGCGCGTGGCACTAAAAAAACCCTTACTGAGAAAAGAAAATATAAAAAAACGCTACAAATTTGCCCTAGACCATATCAATTGGACCACAGCGCAATGGGATCGTGTGCTGTGGTCTGACGAAAGCAAATTTGAAATTTTTGGAAATAAACGACGCGTCTATGTTCGCCGTTCCAAAAATTAGCGCACAATGATGGAATGCATTGCCCCCACAGTAAAGCACGGCGGAGTTAACATTATGATATGGGGTGCTATGTCATCATTGGGAGTACTTCCACTTGTGAAAATCGATGGTATTCTACTTAAAGAACAATACCACTCTATACTGGCAAGAAAAGCTATCCCGGGTGGGAAACAGTTGTTGGGTGCAGGGTTTTCCTTCCAGCAGGATAATGATCCTAAACACACAGCAATCATGAACAAAAAATATCTTCAGAATCAAGAAAAAATAGGTATGAATGTCACATTAATATCAGTAATGGTTTTTTAGTAATACGATATAAAAATATTTGATTATTAAGGGAATGTGGTTGTAATGGAATGGCCCCCCCAAAGCCCTGACTTAAACCCTATCGAGCAGCTGTGGGATCATTTGGATCAAAAATTAAGAAAAACACCACCGGTAAATGTTGCTGATGCCTGGGAAAAACTGTCTAAGTACTGAAAAGAGATAAGACAACCTATACTTCAAACTTACGCCCACTCTATGAAGCGTAGATGTCAAGCAGTTATAAATGCGAAAGGTGGCCACACCAAATATTGATGCAGTAAAACACTGCCAGAGTTAACAATACTGAACCGTTGTATTAATTTTCACTGAAAATACAATGTTTGTGAGTAAAAGGAGATGGCTATAATTACGTTGTTCTGATAAAACATTTTCCAACGAAGACTAGAATGTGTTCAGACAAATACTGTTAAAGTACTAGGATATTTGTTGTTTGTTCATTATCGTACCAAATACTGTTTGTCAGAAAATGGCAATATACTTGTAGTATTGTTGGAAAAAAAAGGTTCCGTAATCCTGAAAAACAAATTATAAAATTATGGGTCACCTGAAATGAAAAAATGTGTTAGCTATGCATCACAATAGTATAAATACAAATTCCTTACTTTAAAACGAAGTGTTTTTGTGGTACACGGCTGTTGTTTGTATAAAACAAGCTGTTTTAAATTCAAAAAACCAAAACAAAACAGCTATAGCAAATAGCCCAGCAAACGTCACTGCCTTTAATATGGCATTCAAGGAAAATATAATTATGGGAGGGAATAGAAATATAAAGAGCGCTGTAACATGCGCCTCTAGTGGGAACAAAGGTAATCTCTACCCGAGTTACCCATACATAACCTCCATGTTAATCTGAAAAAAAATTTTGCCCCTATTTAAGTATTTTTAGAATGGGGTTAATGTAACTAAAAAAAATATTTAATTATAAGAATAAAAAATTTAACTTACGCTGATTGACGACGAATCAAACTAGAAGTTAGTGTGATTCTCCGTTAAACAGCTATGAATAAAATAAAAAAAGGGTTTTTTTGGGGTAACCAGTACTAAATTAATGGCGGCGCAAACCGGGGAAAAGGGAAAAATTATCAACACCTGAACGCATAAAAACCGTTCAGGGGATTACCGTTATATTATTGCGCCACACATCATTCTAAAGCAAACTCATCAATGAGTAAGCTGAATTTTTTTTTTAAATTTAACTCTAAGGGGAAATGAGTAAAAAAATAAAAACTAAGGAGACGTTTCTCCATAAAAGCCCATGTTATAAAGGGCGAAAAACGGGGAAGTGTTGATTATTTTGGGAGGGTACTGTATATGTTTGCGAAGCGTGGTCGCTAGGTCTTCTGCTCTCGACGAGAACGAAACCTTTCAATGTCTCATTTGATAGTGGAAATTCCAAAAATATTACCCGAAAAGGTAACTGGATATTTGTGGCTGCCGAAAATTGGATAGAAAACGATTTTCTGTATTTACCAGACAAATCTTACTCGGTTGTATACAAAACCCAACTTTTAAAGGTTGGGATGCCACCCGATGTGAAGAAATGGGACAGTCATCCATGTTACAAAATATTGGGAACTTTTGGTACGTTGTATTATTCTTATTTTACTAACTTCCCAATGTTAAATGAAATGTAATGGGCTGATTACTTTTGTTTTATTGCCGTTTAGGCACATGATGAAGCTAGGAGTAACCTTCCACGAGTAGAATCTGGTCTTCCCATTTTAAATGATTTTAATACAGGCAGAGGCCAACGGGAAAAGAAAATGAGAAAGTTGAACTTGCCAGGTGAATCTATAACGGAAGTTGAAAGTGAAGAAGAATTGGGAAGTCAATCGACTAGAAAAGCAGGTCTCCAAGAAACCCAGCATTGTTAGGCCTACATCTTTTCTCCCTAAACCACCAGCTGGACTACGTGTCTCCAAAGGAAAAACCCTCAAAGAAGTGCAACGCAAAGAAGTTTGTGAAGAGAAAGCAAGTAATGTACAGCAATTGAAACCTGGTAAACAAAAATTTAATTTATTATTATTATTAATGCCAAATATGCATTAACATCTTTTAATATAATTTAGTCAATGCTAGCACTATACATCTCTCTACTTCTGAAGAAGGTTCATCGTGCAATGTAGATCTTACAATTCAGCCACCTACGCAGCCTGGTAATGGACTTTTTTTTCAATTAATTGTAAAATAATTTTTTCTTTTGTGTTTGCTAGAAGGCACCATCTGTCGCTTAGATACTGCGGTAGCAGACGATTCATACGGAACACAGCACTTTGGTACTATCGCAGCGAAAAGCATTTTTATTTCATATTCTGTTTAACCTTCGTCAGTTTTCTTTACAGTTTTCATATTTTGTACTTCATTTCAGAAAATTTACATCCGTTCTCATATCAAAATGCTGGTGGTCATTACAATTGGGGTATGCCACCGTATTGGAACGGAAATTCTCAGCAAATGAATTCTTTTTATTCGTTGCCGCCTATACAATCTCCTTCGTCTGTGCTATGTGAACTTGGAAGCAAGCATATTGGTAAATATTAATAACAAGCAGTGTCCAAAATAAGACTTAACAGCTACATCTTAATTCAGTATTTAATTACTATATGGTGTTTTATCATATTTATCTTTGTTTTTAGTCGCTGATAGCAATAGAGGCACATCGAGTTCTGCAGAATATTCCTCTTATCCGATTCCTACACCATCTCCGTCACCTGACCTATGCCAATCTGGAAACAGTGGGGCAGTGCAACAGATATATCGACACCCATCTATGAAAACAAACCTTCCTATTATGCCTGATATTGAAGATTCTCTTGTTGGCGTTCTGGAGAAAACTAGTCGTGGTAACATTTTAATCTAAATGTATTTATTTATATTATTATATCATTTTTACAGTGAAAGGGGCTTCTGGAAACGAACATTTCATCTCAGCGTTAGCAAAAATCAATGATAAATTAAATGTGACCGAGAAATCTATCAAGCCAGTAAGTGACGATGAAGCTGCGGAAATTCAGGAAGACATCGATTCTCTTCCTTTGAAGAGTTTAGAGCAATTACATTCTTTTGAAAAAGTATTAACAACAGATAAGAACATTTACAAGAAGCTCGTAAGAATAATAACAAATTAATCAATTTATAAAATATCAAAGCTTTATATTTTAACGCTCAGGTATCCCGTATTCGTCTTTTGGGTAAGAAGAATTCCAAAAACAGCGAGAGTGACTACGTCAGAAGAGCTTGGAACACTGTTTTTTCCGATTCACTTTCAAAGGATGTAAATTGGTTAGGTAGACGAGATAGAAGAGTCAACAATGGATCAGGAAAAACAGGAATCAGCTCGTGCACTATCACGAAGGCAGTTGAAGGTAAAATTAATAAAATTTTAGAATTGAACTTCATATCATTTAAAATATTTAGATGGTATTCGTTCAAACAAAAGTTTTTTGGAAATGGAACACGAATCTTTCATTCGAGAAACCAAACTTCATCTGCGCAATGCAAAATCTCGGTTCTGTTCGGCAGAAATCAACGCACAGCAGGCAAATGATGCTTGTGATTCCAATTAAAAAGGTAATTAATATATTGTTTTTGATAAATATATTATAATGCTATCTTTTTTTTCGGTATATAGAAGACAATGATCAACATGCATCAGGCTTCGATCTCAAGATCATCATCACTCATGTTCAACATAGACATTTACATTAAGAAAATTTGTGGATAAATCCTTTTTCGTTCGCGTTGTAATGTGTGATCTTTTTTGTAGCTGTCTCTCAGCAAGTCTATACAAGGAATATATTTTTTTTTGTAAACAAGTTAAATTTGCTCTGTTTCAATTTTATTAATTTTGCAAAAAGTCTATAGAATATGTTTTACAAGATATTTTAAAAATATCTTGGAAAGATATGTTTAAAATATCTTGGAAAGATATGTTGTAGCCATGACATTTCGTCATTGCATAGACAGCCCATTGATATCTACAGATATCTTATTAATAGATGTTATGATATCAGATAGATGTCTGTAAGATATCATGTTCTACTAGGGACGACCCATCCGAAGGCGGTTTTGGAGGCGATAGGTTCCTTTTCTTCGCCAACTCTTGAATCTCGGACGGCCAGCAGATGGGCATAATCTAGCCCAATCAAGACGTCAACCTTTCCTCCTGTTTCGCCGAGCAGAAGGTTTTTAAGATGGGACCAATGATACTTCTCCTTGTTCCAGTCGGTGATAGGAGTAGGGCTGGCCACCGTTTTCATGGTAGATCCTTCTAGAGAGAAGATATTACCATTCACCGCTCGAACTCGAAACTGGACCCTGGTTGATGGGTATCGATTAATTATTCCGCCAGCTCCGTCCACAGCTAAGATCTGACGTGGACCACGAAGTTTCAGGGCTGTAGCGAATGCACTTCGCATTAAAGTCGAATCACTACCTTCGTCGAAGAAGATATTTGCCGACACCCAACTTCCGTCTTCGGCCATCACTGGGAGACGCAGCATACCCATGGTGACCTTTCGAGGGGCTCCAATTCTTGCGATTGTTGGTCGAGCTCTTTCTTCGGTTTCTGTCCGCGGTGTTTCCTTGGCAGCAGTGTGTAACAGCGGGTGATGATAATAACCGCAACCAGAGTGTTTACATGGTCTTCGCCTGTCACATTCGTGAACTGAATGTTTAGTTGAGAAGCAACTGAAGCAAAGACGCCGACGCATGCAGAAAGTAAGACGCTCCCCAACGGAGAGTAACTTAAAATCCTCACAATCTGGTAACCTGTGCCCTTTCTCGCACTTAAAACAGAATGGTTTTCCAGAGAACTGAAAAGCAACTTGTTTCTTTTCACCTGCCATCTTTGCTGAACTTTGATTGGTCCAGGCTTGGCGTCGTTGATTGGTCGGTTTGGACGAAGCCGGATTGACTTGGTCGGCTGCAATGCTGAAAGCGTTCTGATACGCGGAGGCACGGGAACACAGCCACCTTCCGAAGGTGTTCAGGTTTCGATCTTCGATCCGTCCCCGTCTGTCTTCATTCCAAGCCAACCGATCGTGTAGATGTAGTTTAAGACAAATCTTCTCAATCAAATCCGTCGTCCCCGTCTCTCCGATCCGGCTAAGGTCGAACAAATGAGTGCGGATACGTTCGGCAAATCTCTTGAATGACGCTGGGTCTTGCTTCGTCTCCAACCTCTGGATGGCCTGGTGATGTGCCGCTCTCATGACGTCTCGACGGCCACATGTCTGCTTCAGACGAACCAGGGCCTCGATATAAGCCGCCTCTCCACCTCCTAGACCGTATACTAGGTCCAAACAGTCTCCACGGAGAAATCTCTTCAAAAGGGCTAATTTCTCTCCGGGGGACTTGGGTGTATCGTGTACCAATGCACGAAACAAATCGATCCAGGAGAACCATTCTAAAGCCTTTCCGTCGAAAGGTTCTAATTCTGCCGATACTGATGAGCGTGTACTGCGAGCAGTGACAACAGGTGTTAGACGCCCAGTACTATACAGGTCAATCCAGGTGTCAGGAGTTTCTGGATTGCTGTCGGAATTCTTCTGACGCTGTTGGTCCAACAACGCTTTCGCTTGTGGAGTGGTGTTGTCGATCTGTTGACTGACGGAAGTGAAATGATCATCATCTGGTGGTGCCGGTCTTCCATAAAGTTCGACACCGAGTAGCCTAAGAGCGGCTTGGGCTGTGTCAGCTTCCTCCCATGCTCGATCTGCTTGCTGGCGGGTCCTTACCGCTTGTTCACGGGCTCTCTCAGCTCTCAGTCGAGTGGCTGCAATCTCGTCTTGACGGGCTTGCTCTCGCCGGAGGATTTCAGACGGAGAAACGGGAGGTAAAGGAGGGTCTTGACCCGGAATGACGTTCGATCCAACAATGGACGCTGCTTCTCCATCTCTGCTCTTTATATAATCTTGGGCGTCGGCGGCTAATTCACCAACACGCGTGACGTAAATCAAGTGATTGGCGTCTTGTCTTTCGGCTTCTTCCTCGTCATCTTCTAGGGTGGAGATGTCGGTCTGAAGCTGTGAAGTTCGGAGTATTAAGTCGTTGAGATGAAGTAATAAGCCTTGAATGGCTCCTCGTGAGCCTCTGTAATTAGTCAGGGTCTCAACCTGTCTGTTCGTCACCGTGATTTGACGACGCAGGGTCTTTCTCTTCGCCTTCATATTAGCTAGCTCCATGGTGTGATCTTCATCGTAATCTTCATCTTCATCTAATCCTGGCTTGACATTTTTGGCCATGATGGAGACGATCTTTGAATATGAAGCTCGGGCTTGAAGAAACGATAACTGGACGCACCGACGTGTAGTGAAGGTGAAGAGAAGTAAGACGGAACTAGTCTGGATATAACTGCCAGTAAGAGGGCTCGACTGGCTGGATTCTTAAACTGAGACGGCGGCCAGTAAGAGAGGGCTCGGCTGGCTGGATCCTTGAATTGAGACAACGGCCAATAAGAGAGGACTCGGACGGCTGGATTCTTGAATGACTGGATATCCAGAAAAGAGATCTCGGAGGTGGTCACCTCCGGTTCGAAGGACCAAATGTTCCTACTGATGGAACCTTGCATGAAATTCCTCGTAACCTGGCTGTAGGTTTTGCATGAATGAATGTTGTATTCAATATGAGATGATGAGAAACCAGGTGTGGGAGATAAATGTGCGGTTTCTAGAAAGATAGAGGGAATCAGTTTGTGTTGCATTATAAGTTGTATTCTGTGTACCCGTGCTAAATACTGATTTGTGTCCAGTCGCCATCTCGGCTCCGGAATTTATCTGCCTTTCTCGGCCCCCATTTGATATTTGTCTATCATTACTGATTCGGGTAATATTTGCTTATATTTATTATACATATATTTGGTCCTAATCTGTGCGTCCCTTCCCTCAGGTCTGATTGTCCTCTAGTGTTGTCCAGTTACTGTACGAGTCACACTCTCTTCACATTTTGTGTGTGTGTCTGCAACCCCAGGTATTACCCGTTGTACAACTTATTATGCAACACAAACTGATTCCCTCTATCTTTCTAGAAACCGCACATTTATCTCCCACACCTGGTTTCTCATCGTCTCATATTGAATACAACATTCATTCATGCAAAACCTACAGCCAGGTTACGAGGAATTTCATGCAAGGTTCCATCAGTAGGAACATCCATAACATGTAGCACTTAGGGTCTTTGTCCAATATGACCCGTGTCCAAGTTGACCCCGTTCTCCCCTACGAATAAGTCCATTTTTTTTTACGAATAACTAATAAATATTCGTTTTTTTGCGTTATTCTGTTCGACATTTTATTCGAAAGTTTTATTCGACAGAACACTGCAAATAACCCCGAAATAGCGATGTACTTTTTTTAATAGTGACCGCCTCCATCTCCTAGTCAGAAACATTGTAGCTTCAAACTCGTCTTGTGTAAGGTTAGTGGAGCATGAACTTGCTTAAGATTAATATAAGGAAATCGGTTACTCTGATTTTGTTCATGTCGACTTTATTTCACGTCACTCCAACCAAACTGCGACAATTTTTGTCTGTTACAATTATCATTCCAGTTATTCTCATTCCTCTTTATTCTAAATAGTCAAAGGGAACAATAATTTTCGATTAAATGGATAAGACTTCGTAGACTACATCGAGAAAAACCCCGAAAGCGTGCCTAACGGACGCAGGACTCATGCCGTAAGACCGAAAGCATTTTCTTTTCCCTGGCATTTTCTTTATTTTAGCACAATTTTATGTGTGAAAATGCCTGTCTCAGCTCAGCTATATAGGCCTAGAGCTATAACGTTATGCTTATAATGCCACCAGTAGACTATATATGTGTTGCTGTGTAGTAAAACTCACGGAAAACGGTCTTATTAAACACCACTGGATACTAATCCTCTCCAATCACTCCAAAGCTAATCAGAAGTCGTATACCAGTCACCTTCATTTATCAGGCTTTAATGTTTAGGCTACAGTTACGGTGGGCATTGCTCATCAACTGGAACGCTTATGCGTCCCGCCGACCCACTATAAGAGCCTTTCTTAATGGCGAGCGCTTTAAAAAAATTCATCATTTGGCAGGTATGTATACCAGTGGGACGCCTTCTTTAAAGATTTTCATGTGAAGGAAAAGTAGATTCAGAGTCATAGAACCCTGGTTGGTCCAGGCTGAGAGGAATCCCTATACCGCGTTTCGTTGGTCTGAATGTCTGAAATTTGGACGTTTTTGGGGCGGGGCACAGTGGTGGAAACTAAAATCAGAGTCATCTATCGAGAGAAACTGAATTATTCAACGGCCATTTCAGTGTTTCTATTCGAGCTTCAATTTTTCTGGTATCGTCTGCTCTGTTCGTTTCCTTTATCACTGTTGTGATTGGCTGTTGAAGTTTTCAAACGTATTTCCTGATTGGTGCACTTATCACACACCCGCTAGAGGCTCTGACTGCTATTTCCGAAATTTAGCACAAAGACAGACGATTCCCCCCCTGTCGTGAACGAACCAGGGTTCTATGACTCTGGTAGATTCCTAATGGGAATCGTACAAGCCCTTCATTTACAAACAACAACTTAGGCTGCTATCTTTTACATGCTGTTTTTTCTTTTTTCTTCTGTTTACTCTTTCAAATGATTTTGTGCTCTGCTTAACAGACGTTAACTGAATCACGGAACATCAAAAGGTATTTACATGTTAAATTTTCATGGTAACAATAAAGTGTAGCGAACAGAATACGGAATTTTGATTGGACTGAATATGCTAGCACCAAGAACTTTCCAAAAGACACTTCCCGTGAAACCATTGATGCATCAATTGATTAATCTCGGTTAGACCTTCCACATTCACACCGTGTTCGATTTCTTCTGGCAGCTAGAAAGTAATAGATAGTTAAATGTCAATACATAATCAGAATTTGGCATGTGTAGTGCTGACTACCAGTGACGGCGGAACAATTCGGCGGCACAGGTGTCGACGCGTATGCTCCCTAAAAGCCTCAATCAAGACGGATTTTAAAGAATCAGTCAAACAAGGCTTGCAAAGTTTACATTCAAGTTTAGAACAGTCGGCACAACGGGCAGCCAAGCAACGCTCTGGAAACACGGCCAAATCTTTATGGGCTACTTCAGGCTGTGACAGCAGCTCATCGTAATTTCTGTGTGCCGTGGCAAGTTTGAAAAAAAAATACAAGAATCAGAAAACAGTCAAACCATATTTATGAGGACCACTGTACCCGACTGAGTTTTTGCCTCCTGAAGGAATAATACCGATTAATTTCAATACGTTGAAGATAACTTGCTCGTAGAGCAGCCTGTTAGGCGGGAAGTGCTGCGAAGATAAGTTTGGAGACATGTTTGCCTACACAACAATCTGCCTAAGTAAATAACACGCTTAGAAATGAAAGTCTAGAATTCTTACCTCCATTATAAAGACATTGAGATCTTCGTCGACAACGAAATCCACCCTCATCATTTCAAAGAAGTTACGTGAGGAGGCAAATTTCGCCGACGCTGATACCAACGATAACTCTCGTCTCAACAGCATGCTCCGAAGTGCCTCATCAATTTGATGCCAAATGATTTTCGGATCTTTACCTTCATAGAATAAGAAAAAAGATCAACCATTAAATATTGTTTAAAAAGAAAATCATAACCAAGGCGTACCTATGCTATGAAGATAGGCATTAAAGGATTCCTTCATTCCAAATCCTAGGTTCGAGTAATACGGTTTCAACGAAGAGACGTTCCATATTGGTAAGTAATCGTCTCCAATCACGTACTTGTCCACCTTATTTTCATCGAACGGGTGATATTTTTCAGGACAAAATCTATAGTGCAATGCATCAGAAGTGAGACGTTGTTATAATTTTCAATTCAGGATTATTATACTGTGAGAGGTATCAAACAACAAAAATTGTATAAAATAAAGATCGGGATATTGAAATTAATTTACCGGAATAGAATATCGCCGTCATACGCATAAACTCTGAGCGGCTCAATGGACGAAATTATGATGTAAACGCCTATGTCGAACTTATGACCATCTGTCGATTATTCGGAGATTAGAATTAATCCATTTATTTTTATTCGTTTGGTGTCAATGAAAGCACCTATCAAGAGTGGTTTGCGGACGTACTCCTGAACAAACGTTCCTGGCGTCTTCAAATCAAGCTTAGCCAGTGGCTGAATTTTGATACCTCGGTGATTGTTGCTTTTTTGAACAAATAAACTTTCCGGGTTTTTTTTCCCCTAGATCAGTTATAACGCTATACTTAATATGTTTTATTATAATAGCACTATTCTTTCATTATTGGCACTATATGCACAGCAAGTCTACAGTACATCTTTTGAATTCCTAGCATGAAGAGGTGGACTTATCGGTGAGAACGTAAATTATTATTGTGGCAGATAAAAAGAGACGGTGTTGTGCTAAATGACGAGATACCCACGTAAGAAATTAATTCCGTTTTCTGTTCGGGGATTTTGAAAGCCACGGGAACATGCGGCAAGCCCGATGTAGCCAAATTCACTTTGTTTGTGATATATCCCGAGCCAGGGAAATGGTTAACCTGAGTATATAATCAAATATTTTAATAGCTGGCAGAAGTTAAGAACGTGTAAATTAAAGGTATAGAATGGCTACGAATTCGTCGCACATTGCTGCCACCATTCTAGTTTATAAGATTTTGATTTCATTGCTTGTTCCGTTTACGATAAAAAAGCATGTGCAGAGTACAATAATGAAATGATACTAATATAACTAAAAACCATATTACAATAAATTCGGTAAGCAAGTGTAGAAAATTATGATTATACAGCAACCAAATAGTGTAAACAAAAGAAAACATCCGAAAGTTTAGATCATGTTTTCTTCTAAGATATGTATACATATTTTTATTTTCACCTTTTGATGCTGTTGGAGATTCATTAGGTGATCCTTCAGGACCCTAAATGGGTACTCATAAGACCTACATGTATAATAAGAGTTGGCAAAGGCTAATTAGAGAGGGGAAAACTTATTGTGTTGTGGGGAATATGCATTTCAAATATTACCATAAAACATCCCAATTAGATGAAAAGGTCCCGCGAATATAACCGGCTCTTTCCAATAAGGTGAAAACATGTTCCAGGTAACCTGATTCCAACTATTGACATTTTAAAATTTAGTAGATCACACTTCTACATTGTCATTAGACTGCAAACGCCTGTATATCTAAAGTATTAATATTTTATGGAGTACCTTCCTTCCAAATGCAGCGTAGACTAGAGGTCGGGAAGCGTTTCGCAATGGAATTACGTCGGGGCAGTCTCGTCTTGAATCCAAAGAGAGGACGTGCCACATATTGAAGGTGAAAAATAATAGCCCTAGAATACACGTCAACAGGACTGCCGTTTTCTTTCTCATGGTGGAGAAAACCCACAGCAATAGACGGCTCTTATCGAATAATGAGCAATTTTTGTGCAATTAATAACAGGAACTGCAGCACGTAATCGCAGAGTGCGTTATCCTTCAAGCAAATAAGTGTTTCATTAGGATTCAAGTAAGCTAACTTACCAAAAACATGGTGATTCAATTCAGGAAAAAGTTGGGCGACAAAGTTCTCTCAGCATGGTATCTATCAAAATTCTTTGACAGAAACACGAAGAAAACACCTTAAAGACGCGTGGAAAACACGACAAAAACTAACGAAATATGCCGCCACTACGCAAATCCGTCTTGAAAAGACTACACAGAGAAGTAGACTGCTGTTAGCAGCAAAGTGAAAGCCAGTGGCAGCCAGGTATTTCAGATTTCAAATGCCCAAGGGCTTTTCTATTCCCCCGCCCCCCCTTCCCCCCCAAAAAAGTAGGTTACTTGTTATTTCCTTCTGGAATTGCGAGCTTCATTCTGGTATCTGATTGTGGCCACATTGAAACCGTGACAAAAAGGCATTCATATTTAGACAACAAAGGCAAAATTTAATGTTGCTAATGTTTCAGTTGACAAATCGCATGTATTTCAGAAAGTGGGTCTTTCCGCCCAGAAAGAAACAAAGTTCGAACAAACCGTCTGTAGGTGTTACATTATAAGCTTCTTTTGTTTCTTTTTTGCACGACCTTCCGTTAGAAGAATGAACAAGTTCAACGGAGGCAAAAGAAGAAAAAAGAAGTAGGAGGTAATCTACATTTTGAGATTGACACTCCATTCGTTGGAAACCGAAAAATTCGGTTTCCTGAGAACTAATGCCTGGCTGGTTGCATCATAGCGATACTCCAAAATTCTGCCGGTATTATCTACTATGCTTGACGGTGCTCGGCTCAATCCAACAATCACGATTTTATCAATTGATTCAGGGGTTTCAAAAGCACCTTGATTTGTAACTCTGTAAGTGAAAGTCCAAATAATAGTGACTTATTCGTGAAGAGACTGATATGTGATTTAAAGTACTTGGACGAAAGAGTGTGGCCTTCCATGTTCAATTCCAGTGTAATGTAGCTTCCTTTTTGATACTCTAGAGACTGGCCGTCATCAATATAAAGGCGACCTTGAGCTTTACCCTTTACCCATTCCAAGAAGAAAAGTGAGTAAATAAAGAATATGACAGATTACACGGACTCTTAGATTAGACTTTTCATTCACCTGTTTGTCCAACGTCACAATGAATGTATAGGGATCTTTTGTCATCAAAGAAGATGCTCGACGAGCGCGCTCCTTCTTAGGAACAATAGTACCGCCTCGCTGAAATATAGGGATCTACCAAACCGGAATACATGTTTTTTAAGGCGATACTAATTTAATCACCAGAGAAAGTGAATACCTTTTCAATTGCTACGGGAATGGTCTGGTAGCCAGGGGCTTCATAAACTCTGAAGGTTTCGATTTCATACCAAAGTGTATCAACTCCAGGAAAATAAACGCTTACTTCTTGTTCTCCTGATCGGACCACCGGGTGCACTAAAATCGAGTCGCCTATAATGAATGTCAAATAATTGTTTAATGAAATGATGAATTGGTAAAAAAAATGGGGTTTGCGGAGTTTTACCCAAAAGGTATTGGTTGTCCATGGAAAAAGTTTCCCCGTCCTGTGGATACTCCATCCATAGTGGGCGCATAGGTGGGACGGCAGTTTTTTCATGCTCGTAGAACAGAGTATACCAATATGGCAGGTATGTATAGCGTTTCTTAATGCTGGCCTTGATTATTTTGTTGGTCTGTTCGTCAAAAAGCCAAGGTTCACGGCGTTTTGTATGAAGGTGGGCATGACCACGGAAGAATGGCTGGAATGCACCGGCTTGGTACCACCTCGTCAAAAGCTCCGTATTAGGGTTGTTAAAGAAGCCTCCAACATCCGCTCCGCAAAACGGGATTCCAGACACAGAAAGGCTTAGAAGCATTGGAACTGCTATGGCTAAATGTTCCCAATCGGCAATGTTATCTCCTGTCCATACAGCACCAAAACGTTGACTTCCGGCAAAGAATGAGCGTGAGAGTACAAACGGACGTAATTTGTAGTCGGACCGCATAAGTTGGCCACGAATAGTGCCTTCCACCTACAAATCCAGAGTTACTTTATAATCTGTTGCATTAAAAAATACATAAAAACACAAACATACCACCATCATGCCGTACATATTGTGGACATCGCGATGTTCATATCCGCCATAATGTAAACAGTCTTTAGGCATGGTAACCTCTGGTCCGTTGAAAACGGACGGTTCATTCATGTCATTCCATGTGTAAACGTCCAATGACGTACCTATTATGTCCGTACGTTTTTTTAAATACGTGTTGTATGTTGTTAAATTCTGGTTAATTCACTTGTTTACCTTCATATTTATCTAGAGCGAAGCGGGAGGCCCAATAGTCTCTTACGGCAGGGTTAAAAAAATCTGGATAACTAGCCGAGCCTGGCCAACACCAACCTTCATATATCTTTCCACTTTTATCTTTGACGTAGAAATCATTTTGTTCGCAGTGTTCATGGAAAAAATAGGACGAGTCACGCTTCATGTGAGGATCGACAATAGTTACCAACTTGCGACCATTCGCCGTCAAGTTGTGTACCATTTCTAACGGATCCGGAAACTTTACCGGATCCCACGTAAAATATCTAAAAACAGAACAAACGTGTAAGTAACCTTACATGCTAACAACTTTATTTGTGAAGCCTCTTTGCTAGCTAACTAAAACGGAAAAGCATAAAATCGACAACCTTCTTAAAGCATAACGAGAAACTTACTTTTTGTTATCGGTGTGTTCGATGTCAAGCCAGAGAACGTCATAAGGAATATCATGCAGATCGAATCCTTTATTCACGCTGTGTACATCCTCTTGGTCGTTGTAGTTCCAACGGCATTGATGATAACCTAGCGCGAACCGCTGAGGTAGAGGGGTCTTGCCAGTTAAGCTGCCATATTGGCGCACCACATCTTTCGGTGTAGGTCCAATCATAATATAGAGATCAATGATTCCGCTCTCCGAAAACCAGTGTGTCTGTTGATGAGGCTCATTGCCTCCCCCCGACACAAGATTCATAAGGGAAGATACCACACTTCCAGAAGATGACTCCTCTATGTCGACATAGGTTTCAGCTGCATTGTTCCAAAAGATTCCCACAGTACCTTGTTGCCTAAATCAACGAGAAATAAACAAGTTTGAAGAAAAAAAAATAATATTAATAACAAATTATCATAAATTTCACTATAATTGAAATACCTTTTAGCCATCATGAAAGGCACAGCTCCGTACAAAGCCATAGGGTTGTACAACTCGTACTCAAAAACGTCAGTGTTGTAAAGGCGATAAGGATCACCATTTCTTTTAAAATTTAATTTTAAAAAATATAATAATAATAGGCAAATGTTATTCTCGTTTGTAAGATATATTTTTTTTTAATCACCCACCTGGTCTGCTTTAAAGCGAAAGTATCTGCATGCTCCGGAATACCATAAACGTGCCTTGAACCCGGAAAAGAAATATCTACGCCAACCGAAGTGGGGCCGTAGGGTTTTGAATCGACGTGGGATTTGAATGTTTCTTCCCACAAACCAGGCTCTTCCTCTTCTTCCACGGGCTTTTCGTCTGGGTGCTTTGTTTCGGCTTCCGCCTTCATCTCTTCTTCAGCAGGTTCGGACGAAGGTTCCTCGTTTCTACCAGCCTCACTAGTAGAAAGGTAAGTTACAATTTTACAATGACATTCTACAAAGAAGGACATGTCACTTACAAGCAATCGAAGCAATGTCTTAATCTACTGACGGACGGAATGAAAAATCGCACTAACTAATGGCGTCTGCCTTGGTCCAAAGCTAAAGGATTAGGTGGGAAACTAGTACGCGTTATCCTAGCAGTATAATGTTATTTAAACATACTTGAGATTGAAATCAACCGAAAACTTTTTGTTTTTAAGCCACAATATGCAAAGATATATGCTATAGGGTGGGAGAATCTTAGGTTGAGAGATTTACCTGGACCAAGGCAGCCATTGTAGCACCCACGAATATGCTTTTCCAGGTAAGGATGAGCCAACAGACCCTACAGTTTGGGCAACTGTGGACATGGCTTCCCACAACCTGACCAATCACAGTCGTTAAACTAAATCCATAGCTCTTTAAAGACTGGATTTCTCACACGCTATCTAAATATATGCTAAAACATCTGAATTGCTTTCAAGATCAATTTCAATACATTTCAGGAGATGTTTTTCATAAATTTCCCTGAACTTAAAATGATACAGAATTGCGTTTAAAGCAAATTGACTAGACGTTCAACAAGAATAAAGCGGCGACTATTAGTTCATGACTTCTCCCTCCCGCGAAAAAGAACAAAGAAACTTAACAAGAATTAACAATAAATGAGCCAAAGATGCGTCCATTACATGTGAGAAAACGTGATTTAAATGTGAGAGATATTGAATATTTACTTGGATTTGCGAACACGTTGATGTTCAAAGTTGAGCAAGCCTCTAGCGTTGACTGAGATGACGAGTTGATCTCCATCATAGACATCAAGGCGAAATGGTTTCACAAGCAATATAGCTTTGCCTGTGCCACCAAATGAAAGAGATATTGAATCACTGGATTGTTCCGTGATTTTCAAACTACAGGTTAAGAAAAGAAAACAAGTTATGCATGTAACAACAACTGTTTGCAATAAAAAAATGAACCTTGAAAGCTGAGGACTTCCAGAAAGTGATTCCTGTGCCCTGTATCTCAACTTAATAGGATTGACTTCATCAAGCTCAAAATGAAGAGTGGAATCTGCCAGAGCAATGAGCTGCAGTTGAAGTCTTGCTTGGCTGCGGGAGCTGATGACTTGTACTTGAAGGCTACTAATAGTAGAGTTTAAGCTATCCAATAAAATCTCCCATGGTGAATTACCAGGTTGGGTAGCACGTTGACGCCTTGGAATAAATTTATTTTAAATACAAGCTAACATACTTTGTATTGTATGTGATGTACATTGATACACTTACTTGCAAAATGCATTCTGATCACATGTTTTGAAGTTTCCACGATCAACTGCTACACAGGATTGAACAGCAGCCGCACATATTGTAAGTATTAGAAGCCAGTTACCCATTGAGGACCTGAAAAATACAGTTTTACACAATAAAGAAGTCAGGAACTGACAAAATCTAAAGAAAAAAGGGGATGGGTAATTAAATAGAACTCCAGTAGCACAAACCTAACAAAACAGAACCTGTTTAAAAAGGTTTAGATGATAGATGACATTCGTCACGAGTCACGACAGATCCAATAAAGACCATCCACGTCACAAACGAATTTCTGATAAGGCCTGATTTTTTACAATTAAATATATGGTACGAAAGCTATTTTATTGAGCTCCTTTCCACAAAGCAATAAAGTAAGCGTTACAACTAAAGAAAAAAAAATTGCAGAAAATTAACTTACCGGCAGTTATTTTTTGGTGACGTACACGCCGAATGTTAGCACTGTGAATTTTAAAGGAAGTGCAGCGTAAAACGGCACCTAGTGGTCATTGCAAAGTAGTAACTGACGTCTCCAGATTCCAGAAGATGATTGTTCATTGTTCGTAATTTTTCATTCCATTTTCACCGTTAAATTATGCGCAGGCTACCGCCTACTTCAAGCACTCAGTCAAATTATATTTTCATTCTTGTGTGCGAAAAACCTAAGACAACGGTTCTTTTCCCGTGCCCCGTTGGTTTATGATAGGGTTATCTTAGCGGGTTGAGTAACCCGACCATAAGCAATTGGTTTGAATCTGAGCACAATCAATCAAACTTTTTTATTATTAATAAAAATTAATTGTCAGTTAGCTAATCAGAACTCCTTTTTAAGTGGTTATCTTTGAAGCCGCCATTTTACAAGATGGCGTCGGGTCTTTCGGGTTAAACTCAACCCGACCCCCTCAGCAGTTTTTCAGGGTGGGCGGCCCGATAGCGGCTGAGCAAGACCGAGTACCGAATATGGAAGCGCCAACTCAGACTAGATCGTCGCTAGGGCTCTGCCCCGGTTTACTTACAGGTCGCCTCCAAATTTAGTCGATTTTGTGCTACCCGGGTAGATTATTTTCAAAGATGGGTAGACTGGGCCGGTCTTGCTGAGCAAACTACCTACCGCCATCTTGAAAAACGGCGGCTTGAATGACGCCAAGTTTAGATAAAGGATCTACAAAATCAAGTTTGTTGTGTGTTTGATGATCCCTTTCTAACGTCATTGCGGTCAAAACAGTGTAAAATCGGGTTAATCGGGGTGTAAAGCGGTGCAAACCCGGTCTTGAACCGCGTTTTGGAACTGATTTGTGGTTTCGATATTTCATTACCCACGTTAAAAACCGTGTAGATCGTGGCTACGAAAACAGGGACGCATCAAGTGGCAAATCAGACAAATCCTGATTCATCTAAATAGCAACTAAAACGCTGTATCCCTGATTTCAGCAGCCCCCTGGTGGTAATCAGCTTGTACTACACTTTGTACAGGGCCTTATGGAAAATCAGGATTCGTCTGATTTGCCACTTGACGCACCCCAGAAGAATCGTTATTCGCCGGATCCAGTTCTTTAAGCATGACACCTACCGGTACAACCGGTATGGCTCGAATCCCTATCCATAGAACACGGGGCCGAGCTGCTGTTTTGAGTTGTTTGAGTTGCTGCAGTTTTTTGGCGCCAATGTTTTTTTATTACTAAAATTAGTTACCATTCCACTTTTTTGTTTTCATTACCAGATATTGTACGTGCCGAAGAAATATTTTACAAGTATAAACATGGGTCAAAGTTCAAATTTCTTTGGAAAAATAACTACACAGGAGAAGCGTTTTTCAATTGGATTTCTCTAGGCTATAATGAATTTTAAGTCTGGGTCTGGCAGAAATCAGCATTGTAGTACTGTAGTGGCATATATGCATTGTATATGGCATTGTCCTACAGTCGCCACGAAAAATATTGTGTGGGAATATACTATATTTCAGAGCCACAGTTAACTGTGCTGCGGAGCTAACAGCATCTTCGGATACTGGGTCCTCTTTGGAAATCACGCAAGAAATTTTAAGGGATATGATACTTGAAAGTTCTTAGAGAAAAGGTTTTCTACCAGAACGTAATCTACGTACTGTAGATTAGCACCTAATGCAGTTATTTAAAAATACCGATGAGTAATATAGGAGTAATATAACATATCGTTGCACGTAGGTACAGATAATGCGTTGCGGCTTTCCGGGCAGGGCTTCAACCCATCCAACCCATCTAGAAAAAACATTTTTCATTTGTGCATTTGTCTGATTAGGGAAAAGTCCAGAAAAGGACTGGCGTAGTTGAAGGTCCTATTGCAATGTTTATGCGGCTATGTTGAAAATGTTAAAAACGGCGAGAGGGAGAAGAACTACAACTGGTTCCGACTAATGTCAAGCGGGCAGAATGTCTGGTTGATAAAAGGCCCATGCAAATCATGTATAGGATATGAAAGTTTTTTGCCTTCAGCAATGATGGAAAAAGAAAAGAAACCCAAAAAGAATTAAATTATTCTTGTTTTTTGTTTGTTTTTTTGTTTTTTTTTACTCCCAATACAATTGTTTCCCGACCTTTCATCTCAATGCCCGCCCATGCCTTTTTACGTGGCATCGCTGCCGTCCATTGGTCGAAAACAGTTGTATTCGCCTTGCCTCTTCTGCGTGTAAAAGACAGACTATCCTGAGTCGGCATCTTCAAGCGCACTGTGCAGGCCCCATTGCCAGTGTTACACAGCGATACAGTGTATTACACTACAGTACATTACAGTACCAACCGCATTTTTGGATTAAAAGTGAAGTTAGTCACGCTACAGCTCTAAAGTGGTTGGTAAGTAATTAATTTTTTCGTTACTGCTTGTTTGCCTACCGCTTAAGCACGATTCGTGCTTAGAAAAATCATGTCAGCTTTACTTGACATTTAGGAGATAAATGGTTCAGTTTGATCGTTATGTTTCACCGCTTTTTATTAATTCTAAAGCGAAAAACATAAAGTCGATTTATCCTATTGCATACGTTGCTAAATTTGCATTCAAAAAGGTATAGTCTACATGCCGTGGAAGTCTATGCGTCTTCAAATCAATAGACGTATTTTTTCGTTAATTGCCAAGATATAATTTTGTTTAAATTCAAGTTAAGTTTCAGTGCTACACTAGTGTAATAACTTGTGATGAACTATTGCATTTGCACAGACTAATTTTCAAGGAGCTGTAGTACAATGACAGCTCCAACCTTGATCTGCTCAAAAAACCAAGAAAATGGCCTAAACATCAAGAAAATGAAAAATAGCGACTCCATTGGTTTTAAGCTTCTTGACCAGTTCAGGTGAGACTTCACCTTGAATACCCCACTATTTTCCTCGTCCAATTGCATTTCACCCCATCTTACCATTACAAAACCAAATTGCCATGAGCTCTTCCAACTCGGGAGGATGATTGATGGGTTCTTGATACACTTCATCACGAGGGGGGCAGACGCATAGCCTTGGAGAGGGGAAAAAATTGAATTTTTAATCATTTTATTCCTTGAAGGGATGGCCGTAACGATAAGATTTGGTGGAGGGTTTTTGCTCTGCTGATGATAGCGACGGTTGCTACGAGATTTTATAAGTTGGACCAACCCGATCACGTTTGGTAATACATACATTGCACGATAATTCATTTTATCAAGCATCAGCTAAAGCTTTAAAATTTCAGCTGGGATGAAGCGCATTTCGGGAAATATGCGAACTTCTACATTAATCGCACCTTCTTCTTCGATGTACATCCTCCACTTGGCAAAGTACACATTAACTTTTAAGACTAAAAAAGAACGAGATAACACCCTGACCTTCACTATTTAAATGTTTAGATGCTCATTGGACTTTTTGGATATCTCGATGGCTACAATGGGTCATTCCATTTCGACAAACCAGGGGATAAATTCGAAGAACACCAATATATGGGAATGCGAATAGTAAGTTTGCTTGCCTGATGACAGTCAAAGTTTATTTCTTTATTTTTGCACGGAACAATCAATTTTCGTCCTTAGGGCTGTGCCGTGATGGGAGCTCTTTTGGTCCCCCTTTCTTTTTTGACTGTATGGGAAATGACTTTCTCACTTCCTGCTGCAACATTTGGCGGCTTGCTTATTCTTCTGGGTATGCAAAATTACTATTAATTATGAGACCGTTGTACTGTACGTTTCCTGTACTAGATCATGGAATGTTGACGCTCAATCGTTTTATCCTGCTGGATCCTCCGATGTTATTTTTTATCTCTGCTGCCATCTATTCAATGGTCAAATTTCACAATCAAAGGCACAGGTATGATTGATGTTTGACTAGACACTTCCCTGTTTTCCTGTAGCCATTTAAAGACAGTTGTATTGAAGGGACGTGTCCTTTTTTATTCAAATTTAAACAGACCCTTCAGTTTGCCGTGGTGGTCATGGCTGTCCTCCATTGGTGTCATGCTCTCATGTTCAGTCGCTGTCAAGTTTGTTGGAATTTTTGTTGTCATCTTTGTCGGGTGTCGCACCATTGCAGACCTATGGGAAATTCTAGGGGATCTTTCAAGACCTGTGGTATTTTCATTATTTTGCATTGACGCCTACATTTCCATACATTTCCTCATTTTCCGCGTGAAAACAGAGTTATACCGTGAAGCATTTCATGGCACGCGCCATTTGCCTGATTGCAATGCCGACATTGTTGTACATGGGCATCTTCTATATCCATTTGGCCGTTTTAAGTAATAGCGGGCCAGGTGACGGATTTTACAGTTCAGCATTCCAGGTTGGCCTTAAAGGCAACTACCTCCATGACGGCAGTACACCACGACGTTAGTATAATGCTTATTCTCTACTAGTAGCCTATTGGATGAAATTAGAAATACGGTAATGTTTTATTTGCAGAGGTGGCATACGGTGCACTTTTAACATTAAAGAATGCTGTCACGAGTGGAGCTTATTTGCATTCTCACGATCATCTGTACCCAGAAGAAATAGGCGGAAGCCAACAACAAATTACCACATACGCGCACAAGGACGACAATAACAACTGGCATGTTAAACGGCATAACAAGTTAGCACCCAGCTGGAATAGCACGAGACCTATCGATTTCGTGCGAAATGGCGACTTGTTGCGACTCGAACATTTTGCAACTGGCAGAAATTTGCATGCGCACAGATCATTGGCACCCATCACTATCAAACAATTCCAAGTCACTGGATACGGATTGGTTAGTATTGGCGATCCCATTTCTAATTCATTCCACTGCACGTAACATTCCTTATTCTTGTCGTTTTATTAAAATATCTTCTAGGATGGAGTAGGGGACAATAATGACATTTGGCGTCTGGAAATAGAAGATGGCGAAGAAGGTCAAATTTTGGAAACGATGCTGCATCGTTTTCGTTTGATCCACTACAATCTCGGATGTGCGTTGACTTGCACAAAGAAAAAACTTCCCGCCTGGTAAACAGCTAACAAATTAATTAATATGCCTTTTCCTTTTGTTATTAAATGGTTTACTTTCGTTTTAAAAAGGGGCTTTGAGCAGGATGAAGTTACTTGTAATCCAAACAGGAGAGATCCTAATGCGATCTGGAATATTGAGGAAAACATTTATCCTCGACGTAATTATTATTGTTTTGTTTTTCTACATTTCAAGTTTTGAATTCTTTTTATAATAATTTATATAATTACGATAGTTCCCAATGTTTCATTCCGCGCTTACGAGAAAAACTTTTTCCAGCGCTTCATCGAGTCGCACGTTGTTTTAATCAATGGTAATTCGGCTTTAAAGCCGAAAGAAGGAGAAGCAACTTCTAAACCTTGGATGTGGCCAATCAATTTGAGGGTACAGAAATGCAATTGAAACTATTAAATGTTTAACCTTTTAACGCCTTTTAAAAAATTATTTATTCGCGCAGGGCCAGTTTTTTTCTGGTGGTCAATTGCAGGTTTATTTATTGGGCAATCCAATTATTTGGTGGGGGAATCTGGTCTTCATGGTGTTTTACTTAATCCTGTGGGTGTCTGTTGGTGTCCGAACAAAAAGAAGAATAACGGTGACACAAAGAGAAATAAGTAAGAATTGATTTCATGTTCGAGTAGTTCATATCAATTTATGATTTTATATTGATTTCTCCGTTTAACATTAGTGTTACAGGAAAGAGCTTTATCTGCCTGTGGTTGGCTTTGGCTTGGTTGGCTGCTTCATTATCTTCCCTTTTGGGGAATGAGTCGCGTCCTCTACTTTCACCATTATTTTCCTGCGTTACTATTCTCTAGTATGATGTCAGGTAATGATGAACTTTCACGTATCGAATGAATAGGCTACGAACAATTCTGGATTACATATTTGTCTCATATAGGAATCCTTCTCGATTACGTAATTGAATCCATACCACTTTCGCTACCTAAGAATTCATTCAACGCGAGTTACGCTGCTATACTATCCGCAACGCTATTGATTTTGTTCTATAGGCAAGTATTTTTTCATTGGATGTCTATTGGTTACAATACTAATTTATGTTTGTTTTTTCACGTCTAGTTTCTATCTATTCTCTCCACTTGTGTACGGATTAGTTAGGTATGCGGATACTAACTCCACCATGCACCATCTGCACTGGTTGTCTACATGGGAATTCTAAACATTATCTACTGCCTTATTTGTATTGTGTTTTTTCTTCAACTATTTTGATATTAGCATTTTGAAATTGATTTTTACACCCTGCAGCTGAGTTACACATCAAACTATTGCACTGCTCTACTCCTCCTTGCTCTGATAAATCAATAAAACACAATTAGCTTACGGCTTATCAATTTGCCTATTACTATGATACTACACTCTTACTATTCAAATATGTTTGTCGTTTGATTACCCGGTATTTAACCGACGATACGCTATCATACATGACCTATAATTCGCGAGCAGGGTTACCTGGAATGACCGTATGGCATTAAAAAAAACATAGGTAAATGAATATGAATGCAAACTACACGATTCTATGATATTGGAGGACTAAGTTCAAGTGGTAGGTAAATTAATCGATAACCCTGTATATTTTGTAGTCAAATGGGCTGTGGCCAGCTACGCGGAGGCTAAAATCCCATTCGATAATCCTCCGTCTTTCCTCGTTTAAATGTAAGCACTAACATGCTAAGCTAAAAGAAAGATTGTGATGTAAGGCAAAGAAGATTACAAAGCTTCAGTACGTCTCTATTTTCTTGGTAAATGTCTCTAGACATTGTCTTAGGCATAAGCTATAGTCATAGCGTCATCCCAAGTTATTAAGCTTTTCACGCTGAAATGGAAAGTAAGAACTTCCCATATCCCTCCTCTCCACGATTTTCTAATTGACTGCATTTTATAGACTTTTTTTTTTTAAGCTGGTAGCGCACCGTTTCATAAGATGTATTTAAAATAATATGGATTTTGGTGAAAGATGGGTGTGCGAAATTTTGTTTGTAGGTATTGAATAACTACATATTTAAATTCACTCTTGCAACCCACGGAAACTGTAAAAAGACGATAGACCTCAAGGCTACCAAGCGTACCACGTATATGGGAGATATTCAGAAGATTTATTCGTCAGAGGGGCTTAAGGGCAGCAGTACCTCACCATCGGTCTTCAAGTGAAGCTGTGCAGCAACGCAAACTATACAAATACGGTAAGCGCAATCTAAATGTTGAAAGAAACGATCTTCTGTTCAATCTAAAAATAGGAAAACTAAAAGTGTTCTAGATCCTTAACCATTCTTGCACCAATCATATTTTGCTATATTCCAGAATTGTACTTCAACTGCATATTGTAGTAAACTAGCTGGTTTCAGAAAAAGTGAAAACATAAACAGCGAGACATATTTGAAATACCGCATTTTGCCGCTATTTGTTTTTGCACATTTACTTTTTACGCATTTTTTATTAATTCAAAAATGTTTTCCAATTGCAAAATATGTGCCACGTGGTTCAAGCATATATAGTGCAACCTAAATGATACTCATTTCTCCCTGGTATAATATTCTGTTTTCAATGCTTTCAGTATACGTGTCCGAAAGCCATGAAAGAAAAAGCGAGTCCAGCATGTACGGTAGATTCCTCGTCAAGTCCCCCAATCAAAACATCTCTCGACAAGCAATCTACCTCGCAGCAGTTTTGTCGGCCAGCATTCACTCAAAAGTTCAGGTAACCGACCCTTGGATACATTCACCTTGAAATCTCATTGCTTCGTCATGGGCACTCCTCTTTTCGATCCACTTCATCATATAATTACAAAAGCCCTGTGCTTATACCTCCGATGATTGATGTGCGTATAAGTATAGAAGGGGGGAAAAAAATACGAGTGGTGTAGCCTTCCAGCAATATGAATCGCTGATTTACTTGCATTTATTTTCTTATTTTGAAGGGAGAGCACCAGCGGCAAGGTGTGGTGGATTATTTTTACCCTTTTGATGGTAGCTACCGTGTCTGTCCGATTTTATAAATTACGTTATCCAGAACAAGTGTGGTAAGTCCAGCTAATTGATGAAATCAACAACATGGTCATACATTTGTTTCTCTATTGCTATATGTCACTATCCGACAGTTGGGATGAAACACACTTTGGAAGACATGCCAACCAATACCTACAGCGGACTTTCTTCTTTGACGTTCACCCACCCCTTGGCAAAGTATCATCGTTCACATAATCATTCAAGAAAGAAAATGCATAACAAAACAAGTGACGTTATTTTTGTGATTTTAGATGCTTGTTGCACTGTTTGGTTACTTGGACGGATACGATGGTTCCTTCTGGTTCGAGGTAATTATATTAAGATTTTTCGATAACTAAGAAAAGAAAAAATGTTCAACGTTTTTCACAAATATCAAAATTTTAGGTCGGAAAGAAATATGGAGATGCCTCTTACATGGGGATGCGAATAGTAAGTTTGACCTACCTGTTTCTTTTAACTTTTGCTTTAATATAGCATTCTCTAAATAAAATGAAGATTGTAACCTAAAAATTTTTCCAAAAACAATGGAAAATATTTTTTTAGGGATGTGCTATTATGGGAGCTTTGGTAGTTCCACTCTGCTTTTTGACCATATGGGAAATGACAGCATCTTTACCAGCGTCTACCTTCACTGCCCTTTGCCTAATTTTTGGTAGGCAGATTCCCTTGTGAAACTTGTTTTTGTTTTTTCTGTCCATTCATAAAGCTTTTCAACTGTGTGCAGCATAAAGGAATTAGATTGCAGCGATAGATTTATTGTTAATACTTAATTATAATAGGTTAAAAAGTAAACAGTGATAACCGAATTTTTTTAATTCTAAACAGATAACTCATTGGTAGTACTCAACCGCTTTATACTTCTTGACCCAATGATGCTGTTCTTCATTTCGGCTACCTTTTTTTCCATGGCTCATTTTAACAAACAAAAGAGGTGCCGTATGAAACACACATGCATGTTTCTGTTAACTGGAAAACATTTTTCTATGTTTTACATCTGTACCTGTTTTGTTTTTGTTGGTTTGTTCGACAGATCTTTCAGCTTCCTATGGTGGTTTTGGTTGTCATCAACTGGCATGTTCATGGCTGGATCTTTCAGCGTTAAATTTGTCGGATTGTTTCTTGTTTTCTTGGTTGGAATGCGGGCCATATACGATTTGTGGATTATTCTTGGAGATATGTCGCAGCCGGTGGTAAGATCTTCAACTTATTTTGAAACTATTTTACTGAGAAATGAAGCAGACGGAAATTCAAGTACCGAAAGATTTTTTAAATGAAATTTTTAGACATATACGGTCAAGCATTTCCTTGCAAGAGCTCTGTGTCTGATAGCGCTTCCAGTCGCTCTGTATGTTGTCATTTTCTATGTTCATTTGAGGATCCTCCATCTCGGAGGAGAAGAAGATGAATTCTACAGCTCTGCTTTCCAAGTGAGTCTCAAAGGCAACATGTTCCACAATTCTACTGGACCCCGAGGTATTTATGCGGTCCTATTTCCCATAGCTGCGATTGCCTTGTATTCAAACTCTGCAATTTACTTAATACACTGCGCTGTGCTCTAATTTCAGAGGTTGCATATGGAGCAGTTATCAGGGTGAAGAATAATGTCCTTGAAGGACAGTATCTGCATTCACATCGGCAGCTGTATCCAGTTGGTGCAAGACAGCAGCAAATTACCACCGTCTACATCAGGGATCCCAATAACCGGTGGTTCATCAAAAGACACAATCAATCTTCTCCTCTGTGGAATGCTACGGATCCCATTGATTTAGTGCGTAACGGCGATTTGATCCGGATAGAGCATCGAACAACAGGACGCAATCTGCATGTTCATAGAGGACCGGCGCCCATCTCCAATAAAATGTATCAAGTCACTGGTTACGGAGTGGTACGTAGTCTCTTTCACTTAATTTCGTTTTTTCTTGAATTTTCTAAAAATAAAGTAAGTTTTAACTTTTGCTGCAAGAGAGGAGAGGGTAACGATGATGATTTCTGGCGTCTCGAAATCGAAGGGGCGGCAGAAGGCGAAGTGCTAGAAATCGTGCGACACAGCTTTCGGTTGGTGAGCCCAAATAATAAATGCGTCCTTACTTCTACGACGAAAAATTTACCAGAATGGGGATTCGGATCTGCTGAAGTGGCCTGCAATCCCAAAATACATGATGATCGCGCCTATTGGCACATCGACGATAACCGTTATCCGCGCCGTAATGAGACACATTTTCAACTTCTACGTACACAAAAATTGATGATTTTCATTGTTTACTTTCATTTACTTTGTTTAGTCCCAAACGTCAGCTACACCATATATGAGCTCAGTTTCCTGGAGCGATTCATCGAATCCCACAAGAACATGTTTATGGGTAATGCTGGCTTTAGACCAAAAATAAGTGATTTCCAGTCCAGGCCTTGGATGTGGCCTATCAATTTCAGGGTATACAAAAACCAAGAACGATTTCGATTAATTTAATGTACCACTAAATTGTTGTTTCTTTCAACAGGGTCAATTCTTTTCAGTGGAGGGAGTAGTCATCTACCTGCTGGGCAATCCAATCATCTGGTGGGGACACTGTCTCTGTTTCCTATTTTACTTTCTCCTTTGGATCGTAAATGCCGTCATCGAGAAGCGAGCAGTCAATATCTCAGACAAGCAACTGAGTAAGAGCTAAACTGTTACTTGTGAAACCCTACGTAACAAGACTCGTTTATTTCTGCTTACTTCTTTACGCATGTTTAGATTTGCAGAGAAGAACACTCAATACGTGCAAATGGCTATTTATCGGTTTCTTATGTCACTATATACCATTCTGGCCTATGGCGCGTATATTGTACTTTCACCACTATTTTCCAGCTCTGCTCTTCTCGAATATGATATCAGGTAAGTTAACTAATGTCTATTTGGATAAGCTCACTTCGTTCACCTTATAATTGGGCGTCGTCTTTCCCTTTACGTAGGAATGATGCTAAATTATATTTTGGAAACCTTTTCGGAAAAAATTTCACCCAAGTTCTACACGTACTTCGTCTCGGGACTACTTTTGGCATTTTTCTACAGGTAAAGCACTAATTTTTGCAATTGTTCAGATGAATTTATTGACAAACGAATTTTACCTTTAAATAGTTTCTACCTATTTACTCCTATTACCTACGGATATCCGAATCGTCCATCACAATATAACGATTCCCAAATGTACGGCATGAAATGGATATCGAGTTGGGAATTTTAGTAGTCTAAAATATTTAGTGACAATCGTTCGGGAAAAGAAAGATTGAGAAGAACAAACAAAAAGATTGGAAGAACATCTTTTACTTACTGATCCACAGAATACGTGTGTCCTTTGCTCATCTTGTGCAATAGAATTCATTGGACATGAAGAAAATTACACTGCTTCTCACCTAATTTGTTTCCTAAGGGCCTCCCAAAAGTTGCAAAAAAATAATGAGTTGCAGTATGGGAAGCTACGCTTGTTAAAAACAACAGAGATCGATGTTTTTTACATTTTCATTTAATTTTTTAGTTTCTGAAACAACCGATAGATGCCGTTGCGAATTCAAAACATTGCCAATTTCTGCTGTCAAAAACAGAAGTTTTAAGATGCAAAAAGTGTTGATACTCAAGAGAGTTTAAGAGTGAAAAAAAAAATGGGTCCAGTAATCACTGTTTCAACTTAAGAAATAGCAAATAGTAAAGGAGAGTCTTTAGTTTCATGCCCAAGACTGTCGGTGTGACTCTGCTTGTAACCAGTGGAATTTCTTTGGCCGCCGGCATTTCCGAGTATACGCACTCGGCGTTGGGAGTTAATTCTGGCTTGCCTTGTCAACCTGTGGCTCCCTAGCTGTGCAAAAGCAGTCTTACTGTGGCCATCTCTTGCTTCAAGTCATTCGCAATTTTCGCTGCCAAATCTTAGGTAACAATCTTTGATATGTGTAGTTTTTGTCAGAAGTACATTCTTTATTCCTATAGTCAGGATTTCCCATTGCACATGATTCAAACTGACTAAAGTAATTGTTAAACATAGTTATAACTAAACAAACCTTACCTGGTACTGCTCAAATTTAAATATAAAACCGAAATGGTTAAGATTACCGACCACAGTGGTTAAAACCATGTACGTAATGTAGTCATCTCCTGTAAGCTTTTTTGTTTGGTTGTAGGTAAAATGCCAAAAGCAGAGGGGTCCGATGCCCCAGCGACGGCCGCGTCAAGGTCAACCGAACCAAAGTCAAAGAAAACACACCGGGATACAGCGTATGACAGGTGAGCGACCGCACCAAGTGTGGCCTTGAAGAAGTGCATACAGAGCATTCACACCTGTGCTTCAGACAAGCACGTCTTTGTGTGTTATACATGTTAAAATGTTCATCCATATATACATAGCAACAGCCTCAAGTTTCATTAGAAAAGAGTTTTGAAGGTCTTGCATAGGGAAATGTACCAGCCCTAACTAGTAAAACAAATTTTAACGTGACTGCTTTTTCAATATGGGACGTATGCATTTAGCTACCCTTTGTGAGCTTTGATGCTTTTGAGTTTAAAACACAAGAATAAGTTATCTTCGAAACTCTGGGGAATAGTTCGTGCTATCCCTAACCGTACTTCTGCAAGATTTTCAGAAACACCTTTGATGTGCTATCTGCGAGCGCTTGGTTTACGGATGTCATGAGCTACGTTAGCTGGAAATATTAAAGTTGAAGTATCGATTTTTAAATAGTGGGAAAACTAGCACCGGATTGTGGTGGACTTTATTTGGACTGATTTTAATCACAACGGCTGCAACTCGATTTTATAAGCTCGATCAACCTGACCATATTTGGTAAGCAGAAAAAGAAAATAGAATAGGTTTCCAGATTATACGATTTAACGCTTTTTGTTTTCCTTGTTACACAGTTGGGATGAGACACACTTTGGGAAATTCGGAGGTTATTACATCAACCGGACCTTCTTTTTCGATGTTCATCCACCACTTGGAAAGGTATTGCGTTTATTTAGTACACGCCTACCATAATTTGAATCCACTTAATCACCATTACCTAAATATCAGATGCTTATTGGACTGTTTGGTTACTTGGATGGATATAACGCGACGTTTGCTTTCGAGAAACCCGGAGACAAATATGAAGATTATCCGTACATGGGGATGCGAGCGGTAAGTTCGCTTCAAACCAACTTGCAATCAAAACTCACAGGCAAAAATTCTGAAGTGTGGACTATCCTTTTGATTGATAATTCTAGGGATGCGCCATCATGGGAGCTCTTTTGGTTCCGCTTTCATTTTTGACTGTATGGGAAATGACGTTTTCTCTACCAGCTGCTACATTTGCCGGCGTTTTAATTCTTTTAGGTAAAAACTGAAACGTAGCTATTAAAGCGCAAAACGTTCACATCATAAATATGGTTTATCTTTTACATTTTATTAGATCATGGTATGCTGACGCTGAATCGATACATTTTACTGGATCCTCCGCTTCTGTTTTTCATCTCTGCATCGGTGTACACCACCGTCAAGTTCCATAATCAACGTCATCGGTAGGTTTTTTTTTTTTTTCTCTAAAAACACTTCATTTGTGAAAATGGAGCCCTAATTTTGTTGTTGTTCTTTTCGTTGCCTTTTTTCAATCTCAGAGCTTTTAGTTTTCCGTGGTGGTTCTGGCTGTCTGCTACAGGAGCCATGTTGGTCGGTTCAGTTGCCGTCAAGTTTGTTGGCGTCTTTGTCGTTTTTCTTGTCGGTTTCCGAGCCATTGCAGATCTCTGGGAAATCCTCGGTGATCTTTCGCGCCCTGTGGTAAGGCATTTTTTACGATTTTAAAAAGTATTTTCTTTAAAAAAAAACGTCTAACTTATTTTTTTGTCTTTGTAGAGCTATACTGTTAAGCATTTCATGGCTAGAGCCTTATGTCTGATCGCGTTACCAATTGTTCTATACATGGGTATTTTCTATATCCATCTACGAGTTTTGTATCTTAGCGGGCCTGGCGACGGTTACTTCAGCTCTGCCTTTCAAACGCATTTGGAAGGCAATTTTCTGCATAACGCTAGCACACCTCGTGGTAAGTTAAAATTTCATCTGCAACTTCCGTCGACATGTCGGTCAATAACTCGTTTTCTTTCATGGTTAAACAGAGGTGGCGTACGGATCGTTGCTGACTTTGAAAAACAGTATCACTGGTGGTGGTTATCTGCATTCGCATATGCATCTCTACCCAGCCGGAGTTGGCGCTAAGCAACAACAAGTCACGACTTATTCTCATAAAGACGGTAACAACCGGTGGTTCATCAAGAAGTTCAATAAGCCAACACCACTGTGGAACAGCACGGATTCCATTGAGCTTGTGCGCAATGGCGATTTGATTCGATTGGAGCATCGTCCGACTAGACGCAATTTGCATTCCCATAAAGAACCGGCTCCCGTTTCCCGAAAGCATTATCAAGTTACAGGATACGGAGAGGTATTTGCCTTATTTCTTGTGCAGTAGTTGTGCATATTTATTTTTAAAGCGATCTGTGTTTTATTGTTGTTATAAAGAACGGAACTGGTGATGCGAATGATGTTTGGCGATTGGTGATCGAGGGTGGTGCAGAAAATGAACCGTTGGAGACGATGCGTCATAAATTCAAGCTCGTTCACTATCTTCAAAACTGTGTTCTGTCAACAACTAAAAAGACATTGCCCAAATGGTACGTTTACTACTTTCTTTTATTGTGGTGTCCTATTGTGTTAATCTGTTGCCTTTTTTCCCTTTCCGCTAAATGTTACGTCGTTAAAGGGGCTATGAACAACAAGAAGTCACTTGCAATCCCAACCTCCGTGATGCGGCTGCCGTTTGGAATGTCGAAGATAACCGATTTCCTCGCTGTAAGCACATTTTAAAAATGGTTCTTTTTAGTATAGAAAGTACATTTTTTGATTATGTATTTTTCTTTCTTGACAAAAGTGCCTAACGTTTCGTTCAGTGCATACAAACTGAATTTCTTCCAGCGCTTCTTTGAAGCCCATGCTGTCATGTTCAGTGGTAATGCGGGTCTTAAGCCTAAAGATGGTGAATTGACTTCGAGACCTTGGATGTGGCCCATAAATCTGAGAGTGAGTTTATAGTACATTACGAAAATCTTCGGCCGCATTATATTCATAGATTTGATTTTGATGTTTGCAGGGCCAATTTTTCTCAGCTGGCGAAGGAGTTAAGATTTACCTATTGGGAAATCCAATTATTTGGTGGAGCAACTTGGTTTTCATGGCCTTTTATTTGACGCTTTTGGTTGTCAAATCCATTCGAGATAGGAGAGATATCATATCGTCTCCTCATCAAAAGGGTGAGTTCCTTTTATTCTCTCTAGTACCGTTCTTTATAAATAATTCCTCTTTTTTTGTTGTTCGTCGTGACTACGAAAACTAACAAACCGAGTAATTTTTGTATTCTATCCTTTTGTTACATGCGATCGCTCATCAACAGCTCTGCAGGAAAGGGCTCTTTCTGCCTGCGGCTGGCTTTATATTGGCTGGCTCTTACATTATGTCCCTTTTTGGGGCATGGGCCGCATTCTTTATTTCCATCACTATTTTCCGGCTTTGCTGTTCTCCAGCATGATGTCAGGTATTTCATATTTAATTTGATTTCGCTGGTTCTATTCCATTATGCTAATTTCTACCACGCTCTCTTAGGCGTTGTTATTGACTATCTAGTAGAATCAATTCCTCCTCTCCTGCCGGCTGGAATCAGAAACAGCGCTTATCATTTATTAGTGGGCGGAATCGTTTCGTCACTTATTTACAGGTATTGTAAAACAGAAAATCATGAACCACTTAGGAATTTGTTCGATTTCTTAAATTCATTTCATACTATCGTTTTAGCTTTTATTTGTTTGCCCCGCTTACCTACGGCATGAGTAATGGGCCTTCGACGGAAGCCAATTCCACCATGTACGGAATGCGTTGGCTCGAAACCTGGGAGTTTTAATCACGGATCGGTGTTATTGCTTTTAAATGAAAATCTTATTTCATTGCCATTAACCAACGCGGATCTTCTTCTGTTTTTACACTTTTTACCACTTTTTTGGGGGGGGAGGGGGACAGATTGGCAATACAGTTCATCGAACATTTAATTATATTTTGTTCTTGTTTGACTTGAATTGTTAGCTGGCTTCTCTAAGATAGTCCTGCAGGCCGCACAACTGCACGTTTAATATTTAACGACTGAAAATGGAAGTTAGTAAAAACTTCGTTAAGAATGATTTTTAAAAACCCAGCAAGTAATTGATTAACCGTGATCGTTTAGATAAAACACAATGCTTTGTAAAAGCATAAACGAGAGGAAATTTGTGGGTTTCACTGTGTGGCAACGGCACTAAGAAAATAGAGAATGGCGCACGAACAGCATGTAATGAAGGAGTTTTTATTAATGAGATACGTTTGCCCATTTTCAACAAGTTTGGGATGCAAGTTTTGGTAACAATTCGGGCAAGGATTGGCGCACGAAGATTGAAAAAGTTGAGCGCCTTTTGTGAAAAACATGATTAGGCGAATTTCGAGAAAACATTGGCTGCATGGCACCCGCTGGAGAGAAATGTTTGGAGAGAAGCAAATCATTTTTTTGCAGAGTATTTTATTTTTTGCTTGAGCTCAACTTGTCCAATGATAGTATAATGGCGCCGTGTTCTCTTTGGAGAAATCCGATAAGAAAACAAAAATTTTCCAATAAAAGTTAAAAAAAACTGACCCAATGCAACGGCCAGCATAAACAAGACACAACGAGACACACCTATCATAAACAAGAATTGGCAGAAATTTCCCATTCCCACGTGCCACGCCTGAATTTCGTTTTGTCGAATCGAGTTCAACAAATGTGGATGTCCACACCCACTTTTTTGACACTTCCTCTAAAAACAATTCTTGTTTTTTCTATTTTCATTCATACCCTTTTGTTTCTTTCCTTCTTGCTCTTATATACACTATACAGTATATTATATATACGTACATATTACCTTTTTTCTCATGAAAACAATGAAAACTTGGGCTGGATGCGTTGGGGAATGATCAAACGAAGGTAGTCGTCAGACCGATCGAGCAAGGCTATATTGCGGTCTAATTCGTCGCAAAACTTTCTAAGCAAATTATCACTTCTCCGTGCTCCCCGATTTCTCAACGAAAAGAAAATGTGAGGCCCACCATATAAAGCCCCTCTTCTTGCTTCCATACTATTTATCCGTGGGAAAACGGAAGCCGTCCTAACCACCCAATGGCCTTTTGGTAACATCAATCTAAAATGCTAGGTCACTCAAGGCAGTTGAAGGCGGCAGTTTACTTATCAGGTCGAAAATAAAGAAACCAAGAACGAACATTTCTATACTAGCTATTTATTATGATAATTGTATTTTTAGATAAAGTACTGTATAACGGTCAAATATCGTCACCAAAAAAGCGTATTTCTTTACATTATGTTTGCCAGTCTTGGGTTTACACATTTTTCACAGCTGGTTCCACCAGAAGCGTTACAAATTTTTAACATATATTTTGTAGCGCATTTTAAGAAATGATCATCACGCAAACGGGATAACCGGTTCTATCATATTATTGTACACACACCAAAACAAAAAACAAATCTTCTTTTGGTAGCAATTTGCTGTACAAGCAAATTCAAACTTTGCCCAACATTTCATCGCCTCTCTTCTAAGGATCTTACACCTTTAGAATGTTGGCGATGTTGTGCTTGTACTTTCGCTGTACGATGTACTGTCTCAATCCAGATGGTATGCAAAACAAAAGACTGATACGAAAACGAGTTGCGCAGCCCGGCACAGCCACGTAAACGTCCGAAGGTGATTTGGCCATGAGGGCGTCGTCGAAACATCGGCATAAGTTAACAGGTATGGTGGGTGTCTGGGCTCTGGTGGCAGTTTCCATGTCGTCCATTTCAAGCTCCTCCGATTTGGACTTGGCCACACGGTCGTGATAGGCTATGAAAATGTCCTGATTGGCCAGCCGCAATTCTGGTGTCATTTCGTTCCACATTTCGTTCATTTTCCTGTTAAAGAGAAACAATTAGTAAAGAACAATAAGTTCCGGCGAGTCATTTCTGGCGCAATTGACAATAATGTCTATGAACATTCATTGGCCTTACTTGTGGTGTTGATCGAACAGACATTTATCAAGGAAGGAGCTATCCGGTTGGACGAGTGAAACATCGACGCCGACACGCGCTAATTCAAACCTTAAGGCTTCCGACAGGCCTTCCACAGCATGCTTGGTACCGGAATAAATAGAAAGGCCGGGTTCCGGATCGTTATGACCGCCCGCCAGGCTACCCACGTTGATGATACGTCCTGTCATTGTTTCGAAATGCAAAATTAACAACAGCCCCTACACCGTGCAAATTGCATATTTACCTCCACCAGACTTGAGCAGGGGCAAGAAAATGCGGATGGAATCGACGACACCAACATAGTTGACCCGGAATTGTTGTTCGCAATGTTTTTGCGTCTGCCATTCTAGTTCTCCACAAACGCAGTAGGTTGCCGCGTTGATCAATGCCCACAGACCTGAATCAATTGTTTTATAACATAACTATGGTTATTGAAGGCTCGAAAACTTCATTGAACAATGACATGAATGCGGAAGCCCGCAAAGACATGCAACATTGGTCGTTTAGCTAATAAAAATTCCGCGGCACGTGTCGTCTTTCAGGAGAAGTCTTATTACCCTAAATTCCTGGTGTCGGTTTCCGTCTTCACATATTCTATACAATAAAAAATCCCCCAGTTTTCATTTCCAGCAAACAAAAGATTTTCATTTTTTCTTTTTCTTAGGAAAACTATTTCGTATGTATTTAAATAAAAAAAAACAAGACAAAGGCTGTCTTTGTTGGAGACTGATTGATAGACCTAAGCTAACATTTGCAAAAACATCACCGAGTTAGTAGTTTCGTCCTTCTTTTCAGTGATCAG